>NC_069504.1:103325972-103523472 GCF_027579735.1 Bombina bombina
GCTTACTTATGTAAATGGTTTAAAAGAGTTGAAACTCTCCTAATATAAGACTTAAAGGTATATGAAACCCAAAAATGTTCTTTTGTGATTCAGACAGAGCATACAATTTTTAAATAGTTTAAAATTTATTTATATTATCAAATTTGCCTAGTTCCCATGATATTCTGTGTTGAAGAGATACCTAGTTAGGTGTCATGAAATAGTGCTGCCATCTAGTGTTCTTGCAAATGAATAACATTCTTGCAAAACTGCTGCTATTTAGGGCTCCAGACGTGCGAACTTCTGAGTTTACGTACCTGCTTTTCAACAACAGATACCAAGAGAACAAAGAGAATTTGTTAATAGAAGTAAATAAGAAAGTTGTTTAAAATTGCATGCTCTAGCTTAATCATGAAAGAAAAAGCGTTGCGTTTCGTGTCCCTTAAAAATATTTTCTTTCATGTAATTAGCAAGAGTCCATGAGCTAGTGACGTATGGGATATACATTCCTACCAGGAGGGGCAAAGTTTCCCAAACCTCAAAATGCCTATAAATACACCCCTCACCACACCCACAATTCAGTTTTACAAACTTTGCCTCCGATGGAGGTGGTGAAGTAAGTTTGTGCTAGATTCTACGTTGATATGCGCTCCGCAGCAAGTTGGAGCCCGGTTTTCCTCTCAGCGTGCAGTGAATGTCAGAGGGATGTGAGGAGAGTATTGCCTATTTGAATGCAGTGATCTCCTTCTAAGGGGTCTATTTCATAGGTTCTCTGTTATCGGTCGTAGAGATTCATCTCTTACCTCCCTTTTCAGATCGACGATATACTCTATATATATATATACCATTACCTCTGCTGAATTCTCGTTCAGTACTGGTTTGGCTTTCTACAACATGTAAGATGAGTGTCCTGGGGTAAGTAATCTTATTTTTCTGTGACACTCCTAAGCTATGGTTGGGCACTTTGTTTATAAAGTTCTAAATATATGTATTCAAACATTTATTTGCCTTGACTTCAGAATGTTCACATTCCTTATTTTCAGACAGTCAGTTTCATATTTGGATAATGCTTTTGAATTAATCATTTTTTCTTACCTTCCAAAAATTGTCTCTTTTTTCCCTGTGGGCTGTTAGGCTCGCGGGGGCCGTGATAATGCTTCATTTTATTGCGTCATTCTTGGCGCGGACTTTTTTGGCTGACAAAAATTCTTTTCCGTTTCCGGCGTCATACGTGTCGCCGGAAGTTGCGTCATTTTTTTACGTTATTTTGCACCAAAAAATGTCGGCGTTCTGGTGTTGGCGTCATTTTTGGCGCCAAAAGCATTTAGGGCGCCAAATAATGTGGGCGTCTGATTTGGCGCTAAAAAATATAGGGCGTCCGCTTTTGTCTCCACATTATTTAAGTCTCATTTTTTATTGCTTCTGTTTGCTAGAAGCTTGTTTCTTTGGCATTCTTTCCCATTCCTGAAACTGTCATTTAAAGGAATTTGATCAATTTTGGCTTTATATGTTGTTGTTTTTCTCTTACATATTGCAAGATGTCTCACGTTGCATCTGAGTCAGAAGATACTACAGGAAAATCGCTGTCTAGTGCTGGATCTACCAAAGCTAAGTGTATCGCTGTAAACTTTGGTAGCTATTCCTCCGGCTGTTGTTTGTATTGATTGTCATGACAAACTTGTTTAATGCAGATAATATTTCCTTTAGTAAAGTACCATTGCCTGTTGCAGTTCCTTCAACATCTAAGGTGCAGAATTGTTCCTGATAACATAAGAGAATTTTGTTTCTGAATCCATAAAGAAGGCTATGTCTGTTATTTCTCCTTCTAGTAAACGTAAAAAAATCTTTTAAAACTTCTCTCCCTACAGATGAATTTTAAATGAAACATCATCATTCTGATTCTGATGACTCTCTGGTTCAGAGGATTCCTGTCTCAGAGGTTGATGCTGATAAATCTTCATATTTATTTAAAATGGAATTTTATACGTTCTTTACTTAAAGAAGTACTAATTACTTAGAAATAGAGGATTCTGGTCCTCTTGATACTAATTCTAAACGTTTGGATAAGGTATTTTAAATCTCCTGTGGATTATTCCAAAGTTTTTCCTTGTTCCTAATGCTATTTCTGCAGTAATTTCAAAGAATGGGATAATTGGGTAATTCATTTACTCCTTCTAATCGTTTTAAGCAATTATATCCTGTGCCGTCTGACAGATTTAGAATTTTGGGACAAAATCCCTAATAGTTGATGGGGCTATTTCTGCCCTTGCTAAAGCGTACTACTATTCCTACGTCAGATGGTACTTCGTTTAAGGATCCTTAGATAGGAAAATTGAATCCTTTCTAAGAAAAGCTTATTCTGTGTTCAGGTAATCTTCTTAGACCTGCATTATATCTTTTGGCTGATGTTGCTGCAGGCTTCAACTTTTTGGTTGGAAACTTTAGCGCAACAAGTAACACATCATGATTCTCATGATATTATTATTCTTCTTCAGCATGCTAATAATTTTATCTGTGATGCCATTTTGATATTATCAGAGTTGATGTCAGGTTTATGTCTCTAGCTATTTTAGCTAGAAGAGCTTTATGGCTTAAGACTTGGATATGCTGATATGGCTTCTAAATCTACTATACTTTCGATTTCTTTCCAGGTAACAAATTATTTGGTTCTCAGTTGGATTCTATTATTTCAACTGTTACTGGTGGGAAAGGAACTTTTTTACCACAGGATAAAAAATCTAAAGGTAAAAACAGGGCTAATAATCGTTTTCGTTTCCTTTCGTTTCAACAAAGAACAAAAGCCTGATCCTTCATCCTCAGGAGCAGTTTCAGTTTTGGAAACCATCTCCAGTCTGGAATAAATCAAAGCAGCTAGAAAGCAAAGCTGCTTCTAAGTCCACATGAAGGTGCGGCCCTCATTCCAGCTCAGCTGGTAGGGGGGCAGGTTACGTTTTTTCAAAGAAATTTTGGATCAATTCTGTTCACAATCTTTGGATTCAGAACATTGTTTCAGAAGGGTACAGAATTGGTTTTCAAGATGAGACCTCTGCAAAGAGATTTTTTCTTTCCCGTGTCCCGAGTAAATCCAGGTAAAAGCTCAAGCATTTCTGAATTGTGTTTCAGATCTAGAGTTTGACTGGAGTAATTATGCCAGTTCCAGTTCCGGAACAGTGGATGGGGTTTATTCAAATCTCTTCATTGTACCAAAGAAGGAGAATTCCTTTCAGACCAGTTCTGGATCTAAAAATATTGAATCGTTAGTAAGGATACCAACGTTCAAGATTGTAACTGTAAGGACTATCTTGCCTTTTGTTCAGCAAGGGAATTATATGTCCACAATAGATTTACAGGATGCATATCTGCATATTCCGATTCATCCAGATCATTATCAGTTCCTGAGATTCTCTTTTCTGGACAAGCATTACCAGTTTGTGGCTCTGCTGTTTGGCCTAGCTAACAGCTCCAAGAATTTTTACAAAGGTTCTCGGTGGCCCTTTCTATCTGTAATCAGAGAACAGGGTATTGTGGTATTTCCTTATTTGGACGATATCTTGGTTTCTGCTCAGTCTTACAGTTAGCAAATCTCATACGAATCGACTTGTGTTGTTTCTTCAAGGATCATGGTTGGAGGATCAATTTACCAAAAAGTTCATTGATTCCTCAGACAAGGGTAACCTTTCTGGGTTTCCAGATGGATTCAGTGTCCATGACTCTGTCTTTAACAACAAGAGACGTTAAAATTGATTACAGCTTGTCGAAACCTTCAGTCACAATCATTCCCTTCGGTAGCCTGATGCATGGAAATTCTAGGTCTTATGACTGCGGCATCGGACGCGATCCCCCTTGCTCGTTTTCCCATGCGACCTCTTCAGCTCTGTATGCTGAATCAATGGTGCAAGGATTACACAAAGATATCTCCAATTAATATCTTTAAAACCAATTGTTCGACACTCTCTAACATGGTGGACAGATCACCATCGTTTAATTCAGGGGGCTTCTTTTGTGCTTCCCGACCTGGACTGTAATTTCAACAGATGCCAGTCTCACAGGTTGGGGAGCTTGTGGGGGATCTCTGACGGCACAAGGAGTTTGGGAATCTCAGGAGGTGAGATTACCGATCAATATTTTGGAACTCCGTGCAATTTTCAGAGCTCTTCAGTTTTGGCCTCTTCTGAAGAGAGAATCGTTCATTTGTTTTCAGACAGACAATGTCACAACTGTGGCATACATCAATCATCAAGGAGGACTCACAGTCCTCTGGCTATGAAAGAAGTATCTCGAATTTTTGTTTGGCGGAATCCAGCTCCTTCTAATCTCTGCGGTTCATATCCCAGGTTAGACCAATTGGGGAAGCGGATTATCTCAGTCGCCAAACGTTGCATCCGGGCGAATGGTCTCTTCACCCAGAGGTATTTCTTCAGATTGTTCAAATGTGGGGAACTTCCAGAAATAGATCTGATGGCGTCCCATCTAAACAAGAAACTTCCCAGGTATCTGTTCCAGATCCCGGGATCCCTCAGGCGGAGGCAGTGGATGCATTATCACTTCCTTGGAAGTATCATCCTGCCTATATCTTTCCGCCTCTAGTTCTTCTTCCAAGATGTAATTTCCAAGATTCTGAAGGAATGCTCGTTTGTTTCTGCTGGTAGCTCCGGCATGGCCTCATAGGTTTTGGTATGCCGATCTTGTCCTGGATGGCCTCTTGCCATCCGTGGACTCTTCCGTTTAAGACCAGACCTTCTGTCACAAGGTCCCTTTTTTTCCATCAGGATCTGAAATCCTTAAATTTACAAGGTATGGAGATTGAACGCTTGATTCTTGGTCAAAGAGGTTTTCTCTGACTCTGTGATTAATACTATGTTACAGGCTCGTAAATCTGTATCTAGAGAGATATATTATAGAGTCTGGAAGACTTATATTTCTTGGTGTCTTTCTCATCATTTTTCCTGCATTCTTTTAGAATTCTGAGAATTTTACAGTTTCTTCAGGATGGTTTAGATAAAGGTTTGTCTGCAAGTTCTTTGAAAGGACAAATCTCTGCTCTTTCTGTTCTTTTTCACAGAAAGATTGCTATTCGTTCCTGATATTCATTGTTTTTATACAAGCTTTGGTTCGTATAAAACCTGTCATTAAGTCAATTTCTCCTCCTTGGAGTTTGAATTTGGTTCTGGGAGCTTCTTCAAGCTCCTCCGTTTGAACCTATGCATTCATTGGACATTAAATTACTTTCTTGGAAAGTTTTTTCCTTTTGGCGATCTCTTCTGCCAGAAGAGTTTCTGAATTATCTGCTCTTTCTTGTGAGTCTCCTTTTCTGATTTTTTCATCAGGATAAGGCGGTGTTGCGAACTTCTTTTGAATTTTTACCTAAAGTTGTGAATTCCAACAATATTAGTAGAGGAAATTGTGGTTCCTTCATTATGTCCTAATCCTAAGAATTCTAAGGAGAAATCGTTTGCATTCTTTGGATGTTGTTAGAGCTTTGAAATATTATGTTGAAGCTACTAAATCTTTCCGAAAGACTTTCTAGTCTATTTGTTATCTTTTCCGGTTCTAGAAAAGGGCCAGAAAGCTTCTGCCATTTCTTTGGCATCTTGGTTGAAATCATTTAATTCATCTTGCCTATTTTGAGTCTGGGGTAAAACTCCGCCTCAAAGGATTACAGCTCATTCTACTAGGTCAGTTTCTACTTCCTGGCGTTAGGAATGAAGCTTCGGTTGATCAGATTTGCAAAGCAGCAACTTGGTCCCTCTTTGCATACTTTTACTAAAATTCTACCATTTTGATGTATTTTCTTCTTCTGAAGCAGTTTTTGGTAGAAAAGTACTTCAGGCAGCCGGTTTCAGTTTGAATCTTCTGCTTATTTTTATCTTTAAACTTTATTTTGGGGTTTGGATTATTTTCAGCAGAATTGGCTGTCTTTATTTTATCCCTCCCTCTCTAGTGACTCTTGTGTGGAAAGATCCCAAATCCTTGGGTAGTCATTATCCCATACGTCACTAGCTCATGGACTCTTGCTAATTACATGAAAGAAAACATAATTTATGTAAGAACTTACCTGATAAATTCATTTCTTTCATATTAGCAAGAGTCCATGAGGCCCGCCCTTTTTTTTGTGGTGGTTATTATTTTGTATAAAGCACAATTATTCCAATTCCTTATTTTATATGCTTTCGCACTTTTTTAATCACCCCACTTCTTGCTATTTGTTAAACTGAATTGTGGGGTGGGTGAGGGGTGTATTTATAGGCATTTTGAGGTTTGGGAAACTTTGCCCCTCTGGGTAGGAATGTATATCCCATACGTCACTAGCTCATGGACTCTTGCTAATATGAAAGAAATGAATTTATCAGGTAAGTTCTTACATAAATATGTTTTTTCTCCAACATAGGTGTGTCCGGTCCACGGCGTCATCCTTACTCGTGGGATATTCTCTTCCCCAACAGGAAATGGCAAAGAGGCCCAGCAAAGCTGGTCACATGATCCCTCCTAGGCTCCGCCTTCCCCAGTCATTCTCTTTGCCGTTGCACAGGCAACATCTCCACGGAGATGGTTAAGAGTTTTTTGGTGTTTAAATGTAGTTTTATTCTTCAATCAAGAGTTTGTTATTTTAAAATAGTGCTGGTATGTACTATTTACTCTGAAACAGAAAATAGATGAAGATTTCTGTTTGTAAGAGGAAGATGATTTTAGCAACCGTTACTAAAATCGATGGCTGTTTCCACACAGGACTGTTGAGATGAAGTAACTTCAGTTGGGGGAAACAGTGGGCAGACTTTGCTGCTTGAGGTATGACACATTTCTAACAAGACTTGGTAATGCTGGAAGCTGTCATTTTCCCTATGGGATCCGGGTAAGCCATTTTCTTAGTTTAAGTATAAGAATAAAGGGCTTCACAAGGGCTTTAAAGACTGGTAGACATTTTTCTGGGCTAAAACGATTACTTTATAAGCATATTTAATAGTTTATACCTTTGAGGAGTTATTTTAATCTTGGGAATTGTATTAAAAAAACGGCAGGCACTGTATTGGACTCCTTTTTCACTGGGGGCCTTTTCTAGTCACAGGGCAGAGCCTCATTTTCGCGCCACTAATGCGCAGTTGTTTTTGGAAAGCAAGGCATGCAGATGCATGTGTGAGGAGCTCAGATCCACTGAAAAAGCTTATTGAAGGCGTCATTTGGTATCGTATTCCCCTCTGGGCTTGGTTGGGTCTCAGCAAAGCAGATACCAAATTTGGTGTGCAATACTTTTAAGGCTTTAAGACACTGTGGTGAAATTTTGGTGAATTTTGAACAATTCCTTCATACTTTTTCGCATATTCAGTAATAAAGTGTGTTCAGTTTAAAATTTAAAGTGACAGTAACGGTTTTATTTTAAAACGTTTTTTGTGCTTTGTTATCAAGTTTATGCCTGTTAACATGTCTGAACCATCAGATAGACGATGTTCTGTATGTTCGGAAGCCAAGGTTTCCTCCCCATTTAAATATATGTGATGTATGTGACAAACAAAGTAGGGACAATGATGCCACTGATAATGATGTTGCCCAAGATGATTCCTCAAGTGAGGGGAGTAAGCATGGTACTGCATCATCCCCTTCTGTGTCTACACCAGTCTTGCCCACTCAGGAGGTCCCTAGTACATCTAGTGCGCCAATCCTCCTTACTATGCAACAATTAACGGCTGTAATGGATAATTCTATTAAAAACATTTTGGCCAAAATGCCCACTTATCAGCGAAAGCGCGATTGCTCTGTTTTAGATACTGAAGAGCATGAGGACGCTGACGATAATGGTTCTGACATGCCCTTGCACCAGTCTGAAGGGGCCAGGGAGGTTTTGTCTGAGGGAGAAATTTCAGATTCAGGAAAAATTTCTCAACAAGCTGAACCTGACGTTATTACTTTTTTTTTTTTTTTAAATATCTTTATTTAGTGGGGACCCAAGCGGGCATACCACCGCAAGGAATAAGACAATATACATGAAGTAACAAGAAAATAACATAACTTACATAAAGTGATATCCTGATAGGAAACTTGCATCATGCGGCTAATGTAATTAGTGAGAATTTAATGCATTCCCAGAGTGGTTAACACCCGTCTAGGTAACTTTTTTAATTTTCTAGGTGATCCGAAAGGGGAAAGAGGGGGTGGGAGAAGAGAAGGGTTTGGGGGGAAGCGGGGTGGTGCTGATGGGAGGGGAGGGAGGGGGGTGAGGGGGAGAGTGGGGTGGGGAGGTGGGGGGGGGGGGAAAGGAGAGAGGAGGGGAAATGAGGGTGTCTTAGTAGGGTGGTGGAGGAGGGTAGGCAGAGGGGGGTGGGAGGTAAAGGGGGTAAGGACAGGGGGGGGGTGGGGGGAGGGGAAACATATTAGATTCAAACAATCAGGTCCGAACCATATATCTAGTCAGCAGATGTCAACTCATTTTATCTCAAAAAACAAAAATGCCAAAAAAAAAGGCACAAAAGGCATAAATCACTGGAAAGGAGAAGGAGGAGGCACCTGGTCCGCCCGCTGTAGCTCTCAACATGTTCTTTCGTATGTCCGTGTGGAAGAGGAAAAAGGGAAGGGGGGGATTAGAATAAGGAGTACCGTCAGAGGTCACTAAGGTGTCACACCGCTTGGTTGTCTCTTAGTCTTTCTGTCTGAATAAACGTGCTCTCAGCAAAAGGTAACATTAACTGTGTGTAGCTGCTGACAGGTAGAGACAACAGGTATGGTTCCCATTTTGTGAAAAAGGCTTTGATTCTTCTCTCTAGGTCTCCCTTGACATCTGCCTGTTCTATCAGTAGTTGTGTATGTAGAAGCTTTGTAAATTGTGTGATGTGCGGTGGTTTACTGGAGGCCCAGTGTGTTAGAATAAGCTTTCTAGCAATGAGGATGGCGGTATTCAGAAAGCGGTCTTGTGGGGTACTCTGTGTATGCCCCCTAAGAAAGAAAGTGTCCCAAGCTGAAAGGACAGACATTTCGCCGCATTTTTTCCTCAACCAGAACTGGATCTTACTCCAGTATTGAGCTATTTTAGGGCAGCTCCAGAACAAGTGTGTAATGTCAGGTTTAGATGAGGAGCATTTGGGACAGGTGTCTGGTGCACCCTGGACCCATTTGGCTCTCAGCTGTGGGGTGATATAGCTCAGATGAATGAATTTGAGGTGCATCTCTCTGAAGTGCATTGCTAGTGTGCTCCTGGCTACTAGTTGGAAGCTATCTGAGATAGTGTCCTCACTAACATCAAGATCAGTGCAGCTTTTCCACTTGGCGCTTAATTGTTGTAATATTTCAGCTGACTTAGTTTCCAGGATTAAGCTGTAAATGTATGAGATGGAATGTGATCCTTGCCTAGTTAGGGCACAGATATTGTCTATTGGTGAGTGGCTTCTGCCACTGAGTCCTTCAGACATCAGTTTATGAATATAATGTTTGGATTGGAGGTATGCGAATGTGCTATGTCTGGGTAGGTCAAATCTGTCCTGTAAGTGTGCCAGTGAGAATGGTTTGTCCGTAAGTGGGTCTATTAGCTGTGCGACTGTGTGTAAACCCTTCTCCTCCCATAGAGCAAAAATTTTTGTGGTCATGCCTGGGAGGAAAGCCGGGTTGCCCTGTAATGGGAGATGTTTGGTAACTTTGTTAGGGAGCTTCCACCACCTGCACAGCTTTGCCCATGCTCTGAGTGGATCTTTAAATAGGATGTTGTCTTTAATTCGGGCAGGAAGGGTATGGAGGGGAGCGTGGGGTAAGAAAGCTAGGTGAAATGGGTGGGCAAGGGATTTCTCAAGCTTTTCATCATTAAAAGTCGATGTGCGTGCCAGCCAGTCAAAGACCAGCTTGGTTAGTGTGGCCCAGTTGTACCACTCCACATTTGGGAGTCTCAATCCCCCTTTATTAGTTGGTAGGGCTAGCTTTGTTCTGCTGATTCTGTGTTTTCTCGTGTTCCATACGAAATCGCTGAAAGCACTGGTGATAGTCCTCAGGTCCTGCTTCGTGAGCAGCAGAGGGAGCAACTGCAGGGGGTATAGCAGTTTGGGCATTGCCATCATTTTGACCAGACTTGCCCGACCTGATAAGGAGATTGTCAATTTGGCCCAGCTCTTCAGTAACGTGCGTATCTGCGCTATCACTGGAGGGATATTCAATTTATAAATTAAGTGTGGGTTAACGTGGAGATGTATGCCCAGATATTTAAAAGAGCCATCAGTAATTTTAAGTGCGGTGTGTGGATTAGTGAGGTATGTCAGCTCCGATTTGTCCAAGTTTACCTTGTATCCTGAGATAACTCCGAATTGTTTGAAAATGGAGACTAGCCTGGGTATGGTGGTGCTTGGATTAATGACGTATAGGAGCAAGTCATCAGCATACAGGGACAAATGCATAGAGTGAGTTCCTACCTTGACTGCTGGGAGTTTACTTCTTATGTATATGGCTAGGGGCTCTATAGCTAGGTTAAACAGGAGGGGTGATAGTGGGCATCCCTGTCGGGTACCTCTTCCGAGGGAGAAAGGCTGTGACACTTCACCGTTTACTATTATGTTTGTATGAGGTTATGAAAGTCACCCTTAATGCCAAATTTGTCTAGAGTGGTCAATAGATGATCCCATTCAACCCTGTCGAACGCTTTTTCCGCGTCGACAGAGAGGAGGCACGCTTCTGGGAGTGCTTCAGTTTTGTTCTGGTCACGGTGTCTTCCCTGCCAGTAAAAGTCAATGAGTGCTAGTGTCTTGCGTATGTTGGTGACTGAGGAGCGATGCTTCATGAAGCCCGTCTGGTCCGTGTGGATAACTGTGCCTAATACACCAGCTAATCTGGTCGCTAGTATGGCTGTGAAGAGCTTATACTCATTGTTCAAGAGTGCTATTGGCCTATAAGAGGCAGGGAACGTCGGGTCTCTGTCTGGTTTTGAATTAAGCACATCAGGGCGTCTGCGAAATCGGTTGGGGGAGTTACTGTGCCTTTTAGGTAAGCTGTAAATGTTTGGGCCAGCAGGGGGCTTAACTCTGCTTGCAGGAGCTTGTAATATTCAATTGGTATCTTATCGGGGCCTTGGGTTTTACCTAGTTTAGCTGCTTTAATGGCTTTCAGGACCTCTGACGTCTGAATAGGGGCATTGAGTTGTTCTAGGTTTCTGGACTCAGAGAGGGAGGGTTAAGTTGATCCCAGAAACAGTCTCTGTCATTCTGTGTGCATGGTTGTGCAGAGTAGAGCGTGGAATAGAAGTTAAAAAATTCTGATGTGATGGACTTTGTGTCTGAGTGGAGTTTCCCCTGTTTGTGGATGGCAGGGATGACAGATTTAGGGTTAGCCAGTTTGACTACATTGGCCAACAGTCTTCCGGTTTTTATCACCAAATCTATAAAAACGACCCTTCCTATGTGTCTGGAAAAAGTGATTTTGTTGGGATAGGGCATCCTCTCTTAATTTCTTTTTCTCATAGAATTTGTTTCTGTTTTGGAGGGAGGGGTGAGCTAAGTATTGGTTGTATGCAGCTGTTACTGCCGTGGTGGTTGTGGTTTCTACCTTTTTCCTTTTAGCGTTATAGTGGGCAGTGAAGCTAGTGATTTGTCCCCTCATGACTGCCTTGGATGCTCCCCAAAAGATACCCGGGTCATTGAGATGTTGGGCGTTAAATCTGTGATATTCCTCCCACTGAGATTTTAAGTGTTTTCTAAACTCGATGTTATGGTAAAGGTAGGTAGGGAATCTCCAGTTCCCCTGTGTGGGGTTGTGAGTCCGGGGTCCAAGTTGTAGCCATATGGGTGCGTGGTCAGAGATTATGATGTCTGAAATGTCAGTTTGCGGAATCTGTGTGTGCAGTTGTTTGGAGCATAAAAAATAGTCAATGCGTGAGAGCGTCCCATTGTTTTAGCGGCACATGTAAAGTCTCTCCTGGTCGGGTGGCGTGTACGCCACAAATCAATGAGATTTAGGGATGTCTTGAAGTTAGCCATGACTGCTGTTTCACTCTTCCGTTTCCTAGCATGTGTTTTTCCTTTTCCCTGAGAGTGTATGTCAGCTCTACGATCTAATGGCAGGTCCTGGGCCAGATTGAAGTCTCCCCCCAGAATTAATGGCTTATCTGCATGCAGAGCTAGAGAGGATTGTAAGGAGTGCCAAAATTGTGGTCTAAATTGATTGGGTCCGTAGATGTTACATATGATGTATGATTGGTTGTCTAGTTGTAGGTCAGCTACGATATATCTACCTTTTGGGTCTATTGTAATAGGGTTAATGCGGACTGACAGGCCTTTGCGGACCAAAATGGCTACTCCTCTCTTGCGCCCTTCAGTAGGGGTGTAGTATACCTGGTCTACCCATCTGCACCTTAACTTCTCATGCTCTGTCTCTGTGAGGTGTGTCTCTTGCAGGAGGGCAAGATCTGTGTGAAGACGTTTAAGGTGTTGCAATATGATACTGCGTTTGGCCGGAGAGGTTATGCCTCCCACATTCCAGGACACTACTCTAAGGGGGCATGCCATAGTGCTGGGTAAAAAGGGATGTATTTGGTGTATAGTTTGTAGTGAATGTGGAGTCTGTGGGTCTATAGCGTTTCTGGGCAGTTGGATAGAAATCAGCATTGGTTTTGCTGAGGTCACCCAGGAATGTGTAGGTGGGTGCAAGTAGTTCAAGGTTATGTGTCTGGGGTATCAGTGACTTACGGACCAGTGTGTCTGGAGTCAGGCAACGGGGCGGAATCCAGGTGCTCCTCCATGAACCTATTGAGACAAAATTGAACAAGCATGAGAAAACGACAACATGATATTCAGTAAAGTGAAAGGGGAAATGGAAGAGAAGTAGGAGGGATAGGCGTAGAGCGAGATGGCTGGAGTAGGACACCTTGGAAGGGAAGGGTCCAACCAGTGAGACCCTGAGAGATTGAGGTAGCAGGGTAAGAATGAGAACAATAACAGAAACTGGAACACAGACTAAAACATAAGAGAGCAGGTACTTAGCCCTTAATGTGAACAGTTGTGACAGACTCTGAGACCTAGCTCTCATTGTAACAAGTAAATGGGATAGAAAATTGCTTGTGCTCTGAGTTCATCTTTCAACCCTCGCCATTGTGAGGTTCAGCGTCCAGGAATTCTTGAAGCTTTTGCGGATTCAGGAAAAACTTGGGACCTGTCGGTGTCATCAGTCTCAGCTTGGCGGGGGTAGAGAAGTGAAGCCTGTCGGCCCAAAGCATGCAGCTTAGAACAGAGGGGGGCAAATTCTTTTCTTCGTCTCGCCACTTCTGCAGAGAAGTCCTGGAAGATCAGAAGTTTATGTCCTTCGTAGGCCAGGTCTGGTTGGGATCTGTAAGCTTTTAAAAGCGCCAGCTTCTCCTGGTATCTGAGTAACTTGAAGATAACTTGTCTTGGTCTCTGATTGGGCTTAGCAGGCGACTGATCTGGGCCTATTCTGTGTGCCCTCTCGACGTCTAGCGGCATTGTTTCTTGGTCCATCTTGAGCAGTTTAGGGAGGGTGTATGCGGTAAATTCTATGAGCTCTTTATTTTTAACTGACTCCGGGACCCCCACAATCCTTAGATTGTTGCGGCGGGGACCGGTTTTCGAGGTCATCTAGTTTGTCCTGCAGAATTGAATTGTGGCGTTCCATGCGTTGCAGGGCAATTGTAGATGTATGCTGTGAGTCCTCTACGTCAGAGATCCTTTGCTCTGCTTGTTGCAGTCTTGTAGAGTATTGACGGATTTCAGTAGTAAGGGGTGTCCATTCCTGCTTGTAATGTCTCCATTTTGGGGAGAAAGAAGGCCTTTAGGTCTCGGAGTAAGTCAGGAGCTGGTTCAGCAGTAATATCCCTCTGATTAGGGAGCTAGGCTCTGGATGGATTTCTGCGGCCTGTTTCCTGCCCCTTTCTGACGTCTTTTGTTTTCCGGCCATTATGGGTATGGCCAGTGATGTTGATGCCTTAAAATACTTGTCGACTTTCATAAGTGGTGCTGCTTAAGTTTTACTTTCCCTGTGTTAAATTGCAACTTTTCCACTGCAGGAAGCTGAGCAAGAATAAGGGTCTTGAGTGTCAGGCTCCTGTATGTCTCTGTCTCCCCTGCACTACAGGTGAAGGGTTGGTACTGGTAACAGCGGTATGGAAGGCGATTACTGTTTCTATCGCTTTAGGGACAGCTTACACAAGTTGCAGCAAGGTCTGCCTTAAAAGGTAAAGGAAGCGTCCTCAGTTGTACTGTTGCAAGGCTTAATGTCAGTGTTAGGAAGTTCTCAGTTCCCTGCCTTCAATTTCTGCCCTGGGTATGAGATGCAGGTTCTAGACCGCACAGCAGGGAAGAGGATTGTAGCTGCGTGTCTAATTGGGGGCAAGATGGCGCCCGCGCCAAAAAGCAGTGCGTATGTCACTCTCTTACCCCGCTGTTACGGCGTGGTCCGGCTCCGATTGTTTCGGGCAGCGTGTGGTCAAAGTCTCTATTGCCCGGTCATAAGGGCGCTGATATTGCCCTTTGTCTTCTGTCTTCTGCCGCTCAAAGTCGCTTCTCTTCGTTGTGGATGATAGACTGTCCGTGGGGGGAGCCGTTCTTGGGGGCTCCTGCAATGTAGGATGCCAGGCAGTGTGTGGTGGTCACCTGCTAATGCTAGGGGTTATGCTCGGGGTCAATTACCGACCGCTGGGGTATTTAGGCAAGAGGTATAGCGGAGCTCTTCTATCTTGCGGCTAGTCGGATCGCCCCGCCCACCGGAAGTCGACGTTATTACTTTTAAATTTATATTAGAACATCTCCGCGCTCTGCTTAAGGAGGTGTTATCTACTCTGGATGATTGTGACAATTTTGTCATTCCAGAGAAATTATGTAAAATGGATAAGTTCCTAGAGGTCCCGGTGCCCCCCGATGCTTTTCCTATACCCAAGCGGGTGGCGGACATTGTAAATAAAGAATGGGAAAGGCCCGGCATACCTTTTGTCCCTCCCCCTATATTTAAGAAATTATTTCCTATGGTCGACCCCAGAAAGGACTTATGGCAGACAGTCCCCAAGGTCGAGGGGGCGGTTTCTACTCTAAACAAACGCACTACTATCCCTATAGAAGATAGTTGTGCTTTCAAAGATCCTATGGATAAAAAATTAGAGGGTTTGCTTAAAAAGATGTTTGTTCAGCAAGGTTACCTTCTACAACCAATTTCATGCATTGTTCCTGTCACTACAGCAGCGTGTTTCTGGTTCGAAGAACTAGAAAAGTCGCTCAATAAAGAATCTTTGTATGAGGAGGTTATGGACAGAGTTCAAGCACTTAAATTGGCTAACTCTTTTATCTTAGACGCCACTTTGCAATTAGCTAGATTAGCGGCGAAAAATTCAGGTTTTGCTATTGTGGCGCGCAGAGCGCTTTGGCTAAAGTCTTGGTCAGCGGATGTGTCCTCCAAGAACAAATTGCTTAACATCCCTTTCAAGGGGAAAACGCTGTTTGGCCCTGATTGAAAGAGATTATTTCAGACATCACTGGGGGAAAGGGCCACGCCCTTCCTCAGGATAGGTCTTTTAAGGCTAAAAATAAACCAAATTTTCGTCCTTTTCGCAGAAACGGACCAGCCTCAAATTCTACATCCTCTAAGCAAGAGGGTAATACTTCTCAAACCAAGCCAGCCTGGAGGCCGATGCAAGGCTGGAACAAAGGTAAGCAGGCCAAGAAACCTGCCACTGCTACTAAGACTGCATGAGATGTTGGCCCCCGATCCGGGACCGGATCTGGTGGGGGGCAGACTCTCTCTCTTTGCTCAGGCTTGGGCAAGAGATGTTCAGGATCCTTGGGCGCTAGAAATAGTTTCTCAAGGTTATCTCCTGGAATTCAAGGAACTACCCCCAAGGGGAAGGTTCCACAGGTCTCAATTGTCTTCAGACCAAATAAAAAGACAGGCATTCTTACATTGTGTAGAAGACCTGTTAAAAATGGGAGTGATTCATCCTGTTCCATTAGGAGAACAAGGGATGGGGTTTTACTCCAATCTGTTCATAGTTCCCAAAAAAGAGGGAACATTCAGACCAATTTTAGATCTCAAGATCCTAAACAAATTTCTCAGGGTTCCATCGTTCAAATGGAAACCATTCGGACAATTCTTCCTACCATCCAGGAAGGTCAATTCATGACCACGGTGGATTTAAAGGATGCGTATCTACATATTCCTATCCACAAGGAACATCATCGGTTCCTAAGGTTCGCCTTTCTGGACAAGCATTACCAGTTTGTGGCACTTACATTCGGATTAGCCACTGCTCCAAGGATTTTCACAAAGGTACTAGGGTCCCTTCTAGCGGTGCTAAGACCAAGGGGCATTGCAGTAGTACCATACTTGGACGACATACTGATTCAAGCGTCGTCTCTGCCACAAGCAAAGGCTCATACGGACATTGTCCTAGCCTTTCTCAGATCTCACGGGTGGAAAGTGAACGTAGAAAAAAGTTCTCTATCCCCGTCAACAAGGGTTCCCTTCTTGGGAACAATAATAGACTCCTTAGAAATGAAGATTTTTCTGACAGAGGCCAGAAAATCAAAACTTCTAAGCTCTTGTCAAGTACTTCATTCTGTTCTTCTTCCTTCCATAGGGCAGTGCATGGAAGTAATAGGTTTGATGGTTGCGGCAATGGACATAGTTCCTTTTGCGCAAATTCATCTAAGACCATTACAACTGTGCATGCTCAGACAGTGGAATGGGGATTATACAGACTTGTCTCCGACGATACAAGTAGATCAGAGGACCAGAGATTCACTCCGTTGGTGGCTGACCCTGGACAACCTGTCACAAGGGATGAGCTTCCGCAGACCAGAGTGGGTCATTGTCACGACCGACGCCAGTCTGGTGGGCTGGGGCGCGGTCTGGCAACCCCTGAAAGCTCAGGGTCTATGGTCTCGGGAAGAATCTCTTCTCCCGATAAACATTCTGGAACTGAGAGCGATATTCAATGCTCTCAAGGCTTGGCCTCAAACTAGCAAAGGCCAAATCATAAGGTTTCAATCAGACAACATGACAACTGTTTGCATATATCAACCATCAGGGGGGGAACAAGGAGTTCCCTGGCGATGGAAGAAGTGACCAAAATAATTCAATGGGCGGAGAATCACTCCTGCCACTTGTCTGCAATCCACATCCCAGGAGTGGAAAATTGGGAAGCGGATTTTCTGAGTCGTCAGACATTTCATCCGGTGGAGTGGGGAACTCCATCCGGAAATCTTTGCCCAAATAACTCAATTATGGGGCATTCCAGACATGGATCTGATGGCGTCTCGTCAGAACTTCAAGGTTCCTTGCTACGGGGTCCAGATCCAGGGATCCCAAGGCGACTCTAGGTAGAATGCACTAGTAGGCACCTTGGACTTTCAACCTAGCTTACGTATTCCCACCGTTTCCTCTCATTCCCAGGCTGGGTAGCCAGGATCAATCAGGAGAGGGCCTCGTGATCTTGATAGCTCCTGCGTTGGCCACGCAGGACTTGGTATGCAGACCTGGTGAATATGTCATCGGTTCCACCATGGAGGCTACCTTGAGACAGGACCTTCTTGTTCAAGGTCCCGTTCGAACATCCGAATCTGGCCTCACTCCAACTGACTGCTTGGAGATTGAACGCTTGATTTTATCAAAGCGTGGGTTCTCAGATTCTGTCATTTGATACTCTTATTCAGGCTAGAAAGCCTGTAACTAGAAAAATCTACCATAAAATATGGAAATAAATATATCTGTTGTGCGAATCTAAAGGATTCCCATGGAACAAGATAAAAATTCCTAAGATTCTATCCTTTCTACAAGAGGGTTTGGAGAAAGGATTATCTGCAAGTTCTTTGAAGGGACAGATTTCTGCTTTATCTGTTTTACTTCACAAAAAGCTGCGGCTGGTGCCAGATGTTCAAAGCTTTTGTTCAGGCTCTGGTTAGAATCAAGCCTGTTTACAAACTTTGACTCCTCCTTGGAGTCTCAATTTAGTTTCTTTCAGTTCTTCAAGGGGGTTCCGTTTGAACCCTTACATTCCGTAGATATTAAGTTATTATCTTGGAAAGTTTTGTTTTTGGTTGCAATTTCTTCTGCTAGAAGAGTTCAGAGTTATCTGCTCTGCAGTGTTCTCCTCCTTATCTGGTGTTCCATGCAGATAAGGTGGTTTTGCGTACTAAACCTGGTTTTCTTCCGAAAGTTGTTTCTAACAAAAATATTAACCAGGAGATAGTTGTGCCTTCTTTGTGTCCGAATCCAGTTTCAAAGAAGGAACGTTGTTGCACAATTTGGATGTAGTTCGTGCTCTAAATTCTATTTAGAGGGCTACAAAGGATTTCATACAAACATCTTCCTTGTTTGTTGTTTATTCTGGTAAAAGGAGAGGTCAAAAAGCAACTTCTACCTCTCTCTCTTTTTGGCTTAAAAGCATCATCCGATTGGCTTATGAGACTGCCGGACGGCAGCCTCCTGAAAGAATCACAGCTCACTCCACTAGGGCTGTGGCTTCCACATGGGCCTTCAAGAACGAGGCTGTCTGTTGATCAGATATTTAATGGCAGCGACTTGGTCTTCACTGCACACTTTTACCAAATTTTACAAATTTGATACTTTTGCTTCTTCGGAGGCTATTTTTGGGAGAGAGGTTTTGCAAGCCGTTGGTGCCTTACCATCTAGGTGACCTGATTTGCTCCCTCCCATCATCCGTGTCCTAAAGCTTTGGTATTGGTTCCCACAAGTAAGGGATGACGCCGTGGACCGGACACACCTATGTTGGAGAAAACAGAATTTATGCTTACCTGATAAATTACTTTCTCCAACGGGGGGTGCCCGGCCCACGGCCCGCCCTGGTTTTTAATCAGGTCTGATGAATTATTTTCTCTAACTACAGTCACCACGGTATCATATGATTTCTCCTATGCATATTCCTCCTTTACGTCGGTCGAATGACTGGGGAAGGCGGAGCCTAGGAGGGATCATGTGACCAGCTTTGCTGGGCTCTTTGCCATTTCCTGTTGGGGAAGAGAATATCCCACAAGTAAGGATGACGCCGTGGACCGGACACACCGTTGGAGAAAGTAATTTTATCAGTAAGCATAAATTCTGTTTTACATTATTTTCTTTTTTTTTTTCTTCATTTTTTTGTAGCTTGAAGTACCTCTTGACGTTGAACTTGTGTATCATGGGGTTAGGTAAGTGTTTTGGCCAATTTTAGTTACTTAGTACCTTTTACACTTGGATAGATGCAGTTGATAAAACGAATTTTAAAAGAAATAAGAGATGCAAAGGTGATATGATTATCAACTAAATCTATACGGTTCAAGTATAGAACAATTATATTAAGTTATGTCTTGCTACTATAGTTTTAAATGGAATTCAACTGAAAGACTGCTACTATAGTTTTAAATGGAATTCGACTGAAAGACTGCTACTTATATTGAAAAAATGAATACTGCAGTATTCTTTGTAGGAAAGTTCTGTAAATGAGGCAGAAATCAGCTCGGTGGGGGGTAGTGAGACTCAATCACATTTGAAAGGGTGTTCCAGCAGCTGCTCAGAATACAATTAACTCCTTGGCTGACTACATTGCCACTTTAACAGTGGTAAATAAGAAGCCTCCAATCATTTACTGGTGCAGCTTCAAATGAATATTAATTGCATAATGCATTATTTGTTTACCAGCATTTTGTAAACCAAAAAAGAAGTAAGATTTACTTTGTTTTTATTAAAAGAACATTTCTCTTTTTGTTTTAAGTTTGGTCAACTTGAGCTGTGATCTTTCTGTAGATAGAGACCAAACGGGAGCACCAGCCCCAAATTACAGGTGTTTACAAAATCCAACAGGTATGTACTATGTAATCTGTAAAATATTGTCTATAAATTGTCACATATATATTAAAGTGATGGTAAACTCTCCCCTTTTTAAAATCTGATCCGGAATGTTAGTGATATTTTAGATGGAGTTTAATGGATCATTTGTAATAAAAATGCACTAACTTATTACTTTTTAATATGAAATTGAAATACACCGCTCTCCCCCCCTCCCACTTCAAAATATTTTTTTCTGTTAGCTAGATTCTTTATTGGGTTTTCATGACCCAGAATTGAACTAGGACACCTTTAAGGAACTGGCATTGCCATTTACATTGTTATTAAACTTGTGTGTATGTATATACAGTATTGTATGTAAATATATATTTATATATATTATATATATATATATATATATATATATATATATATATATATATATATATGTGTGTGTGTGTATATGTGGTGTGTGTGTATATGTGTGTGTGTGTGTGTGTATATGTGTGTGTGTGTGTGTGTATATGTGTGTGTGTGTGTGTGTATATGTATGTGTGTGTGTGTGTGTATATATATATAATATATATATATATATATATATGTGTGTATATATATATATATATATATATATATATAATATATATATATATATAATATATATATATACACACATATACACACACACACACATATACACACACACACACATTTATTTTTTGTACTAACATAACTGGTCCTGATTGTGCCATTATATATAGCACTCAATTGTATAATCGTTTATTCATTGCAGTGTTGAGACACCCCCTAGAGACCATTCTTTCCACTTTGGGATTGGTTGCTTTTGCAGCTTACGTAACATACACTAGGTTACAGAAAGAATAAGCAAACTTGTGGAATCTCTTTTTGCAGTTATTTGTAGTCCAATATTTTTGTGACCGCATATAGTTTGGACTGTTATTGGCAAGAATGTAATATACAAAGAGACAACAGTATGTACATAAATAGTGTGGTACATTTTTTAATTCTGCTGGCCAATACTGATTATCTGGTAAGTATGCTTTGCCCTCAGCCCTATATTGAGCCACTTTGTGCATTTGTTCCAAAGAGGATACTGGTTGCTAGGCAATTTACCATGATTCCCATTATGTTAAAAGGCAACTTGAAAAAATGGCAAATTAAACATGATGCAGTGCTTGAGTGAAAGTGACCATAACCCTTATTTAAAGGGAAATTAAACCCAATTTTGTTTCTTTCATGATTCAGATAGAGCATGGAATTTTAAGAAACTTTCTAATTTTCTCCTATTTATATTTTTTTCTTCATTCTATGCTATCTTTATTTAAAATCAGGAATGTAAACTTGGGAGCCAGTCCATTTATGGTTCAGGACCCTGGGTTGCGCTTGCTGATTGATGGTTAAATGTAGCCACCAATCAGCAAGTGCTGCCCAGGGCCTGAACCAAAAATGGGCTGGCACTTAAGCGTACATTCCTGAGTTTCAAATAAAGATACCAAGAGAACAAAGAGAAATTGATAATAGGAGTGAAATAGAAAGTTGCTTTAAATTGCATGTTCTATCTGAATCATGAAAGAAAACATTTGGGTTTTGTATCCCTTTAAAGATAAAATTCCCACTATATTGGAACATAAAACAACAATTTAACGTATCAAACTGATAGTGCTATTGCGTTGACTAGGTCTATACAACCAGCAATTTATAATTAAAACAACTTTCCAGTTTACTTCTATAATCACATTTGCTTCCTTGTTGAAGGAGCAGCAAAGCACTACTGGGAGCTAGCTGAACACAACTAGTAAACCAAGGACGGATATATGTGCGTAATCGCCAATCAGCAGCAAGCTCCCAATTGTGCCCTACTGCTATTGAACCTTCCTAGGTATGCTTAAAAAGAAGAAGAAAGCAGATTACATAACAGAAGTAAATTATTTAAAATATTAAGATAGTGAATATGGCATGCACATGCTGCACTCTGTCCTAGAAATATTTTATTCTTTCTAGACATAATCTAAAATTGACAGCAAAAGCAGAACTGATTTTATCAGCTGAGGGGGTTAATTGACTGCCATTTGACGGACGCACACAATCTAATATTAAAATGTTGGCCCCTCATTTTTTAGATTGACTCCTAGCTTTTAAGCAAGTTGCCAAGCCTTGATTCATTGCACTAATAAGTGCTAGATTACCATAGAACTGTATATAATACACATTCTCTCTGTGCTTTGTGTTGTAGCATTTGCAGAGGATAAGAAATCTATCTATGGATTATTTAGTGGGCTTCAAAATAAAGAGACCACCCTATGTAACAAAGGATAAATGTGTTGTATGATATACAGTTCACTCACAATGTACTATGATTCTTGTTCTGTAGGGGGATTGTGCCTGCTTTATGTACAGCCTTTCACAGTGGCCCAGGAAGTGAGTTACATGGTTGAATTTATACATAAAGGTAACAGTGCTGAAAAAAAAAGTTTTTAGAGCACAATCTGAACACTGACCATTGATTCCTCTATCCAACTTTTTTGTTGTTGTTGTTGTTTTATCTTACAGGAATAATAATCATATTTTATAGGGACTTGATAGACTTAATAATAACAATAGTAATGGAAGTGTTTGTGCTTTGTAGATAAACCATTGTTTAAACATTTATTTTATTTCTTTCATTTTTTTTTTTTATTATTATTATTTTATTTTTTTTTGCATGTAACACATTTGATTTTTACAAATAATTCCAATTTTAATCATTTTTTTTTTGTATGACAAACTCTGTCTTATAGGTTATTGTAAAACTTTTAAAGTTTCAACTACTGCAAAAGACTTCAGCCAACTCAAAGTTTCTTTTATAGATCTTGGTAAGCTGACATTTTACTCACGTGTTTTAATACTTCTTACTAGCAAGTTGTAAGTTAACTCATTGAAATGGACTTTCTTTCTTCTAAATTTTTTTTTTGTTAAAAAGTGCAATATTTCAGCATCTTGCTACAGCACACCAACTAAGTCAGACATTTTTTTCTTAGGGGACTGTTACCACTAAAACACCTACAATATGGATAGTTTATCATTTTTAGATAATATTCATTTAATCGCAACAATATATTCTCTCTTCTCCTTGATAAATCTAAAGAAGTCACAATCACAGTTTCCATTTACGTCATTACAGAAGCCAGGAGATGTCCTGACTTCTTTTTTTTTTTGATGGAGAAAGTAAATTCCAGTATCAGATATCAACTACCAATATTGAAATCAAAGTTATCGCATTCCAAGTAGGTCTGTCTTATTGTTTGTTGCCTAAACTTTTAGTTTTATTTTAGCCATATAAAAAAATGAAAGGGAAAAAATAAACTTTCTTAGTTGTGATCAATGATGTTTAAAGCTACCCCAAATGTCAAGAGATTCATCTTTGGAATATATCCAATTAAATTTGTTCCATTATCATTGTTTATCACACAATCTTTATCAATACATTTCTTTTTTCCCTTGAAATTCAATCTCCTACACCTCCCCGCCATTATTCTTTCAATAGAATGATTTGGAAAATAGCAGGGTCTAGACATGTCTACATTACAAGTTTATCAAGAGAGCTTGCTTGCTCACGGTGATTGACAGCACCTTCAGTCGCGCGAATGAAGGGGCGGGCATTAAACACTCCGATGAGTGTGTAATGATACATACGGCAACAGATCCGCTGCCCGTCTGTAGTGAAGGCGGGCGGACAGCTTCGCGAGTTGAGCTGTCCGCCCGCCTGTTAGTACATGGAGCCCTTAGTCTGACCTTCATATGAGAAGTAGTTTAATTTATTTTCAGGACAAATTTCAAAAGTAATGTCTATTTCCACTCCCATGTGACTTCATCAGCCAGTCACAAATGCATATATGTATACTCTGGGAAATCTTGCACATGCTCAGTAGGAGCTGGTGTTTAAAAAAGTATAAATTTAAAAAGACTGCACATTTTTTTAATGGAACTAAATTGGAAAGTAGTTTAAAATTGCATGTTCCATCTGAATCATGAAAGTTTAATTTTGACTTGAGTGTCCCTTTAAGAGTCAACAACACTATTGGGATTTCTCCAAAATGTACACACACTTACACATATTGTTCTGTTAATCTTTTGATTGTTTAGATCTGCAATAGTTTCTTTAACCAATGAATTTTGAAGATTGAAAGTTAGAAAACATAATTTTAAGTTTTGTTTTTTCCCCATTTGGACCAAAGCTGAAAAAAAAGCAAAAAAAAAAAGCAGTGTGTGTGAAGGCAATACACTTTAGTTTATAGTTTTTAATACATACTAAATAACTGGTAGTAAGAGTTCAGTTTAGACTTACTTTTAGAATGGTTCATGAGCTGTCTTAATAGAATGTGAGGTTTTTCCCTTAATTTTTTTTTTTTTTTTACTTATTCCCAACAACTGCAATATATGCTTAATTTTGTAGTACTAGAATGCTTTGCTTATATCCTTGCCAGCTGAATCTGTAGGGCGGAAATGTTTAGATAATCAAGTTTTTGGATTTGAGAGGCAATTTTATACAAGCCCATATTTTATGATAATTATGCTTTGTATTTTGTACTTGTAAGTAGGGATGGGCGAATGTGTTTTTATATTCGAATTCGATTGTTAGAACGAATGTTATTTTAGAAATTCAATTTACATAATTGAATGTTGATAAGAACGAATATTCTCAAATTCTATAATCGAATGCTATTTACAAAATTGAATGTTCATAATTAGATCGAATGTCCATATTCAAAATTTCTAATGTAATATTCGATTTAACAAAAACTATTCAGAAGTTCAATAGTTCATGTGGTTGGGAATTCAGTAAATTGATACATAATATATACAAATATATAAATTGGAATTTTTCTATTTCGAATATTGCAAATTCGAATATTACATTTTAAAGAAAGCATTAGAAATACTAATACAAATATATAAATTCAAATTTCTTTCCTATGAGATGGAGAGTCCACGACGTCATTCCAATTACTAGTGGGATATTAAACTTTTGGACATCAGGAGGAGGCAAAGAGCACCCCAGCATAGTTGTTAAGTGTACACATAACCCCTAGTCATTCTCTTTGCCTCTGTCAATGGAGGATGTGCAAAGTTGCTGTCTAAAGATATTTAATCCTTTTATGGGTACTTTTGCCTAAAAGCAAGGATCAGGGTTATGCTGTGTCCATCTCAATCTCTTTAGTAAGAGTAATGGTGGCCATCAGCAGTTAGAAAGCAGCAAGGTTGTCTTTGCTTGGTTTCTAACATTATTGCTACCCCTTGTGAGAAAGCCAGGGTTGGTTACTCTGCTCTTTCTTTCTCTACAGGTCCCTGGCAGAGAGCAGCTGATTCCGTTAAACCTAAGAGTCAGTGAGAAGATTGAAGACTTCAAACAGTGAGTCCCTGCATCTCTGTCCCCATGGCTAGTGGTCTAGGCATAATTGGGATGAGGGACTTTTTATTTATATGCTGGGTACCCTCTAGTGAGGGTGGGCAATCAGGGAGATGGATTTTGTTCTGAGACTTTATGACTTCTAGTGAAGTTTTTTTTATCCAGTATACATTCACTCTCCCTGGGACGGCGGTTTTTATCTCTCCATTTTAAATTTTTTAGAGACAACCGCACGTTTCATTTAAGTAGGCTAACAGCCTTTTTTACTATCTCCTTATGAGGCAATACTACCTGTATGGGGTTAATGTTTATTATCCCTTTTTTCGGTTAGAGCTTTTATTCGGCATGAACTGTGTGGCCGATGCTCTTTTATTTGACTTCTCAAATTAGCAGTTTAGTTGGCGCCATCCACCTCAGTGGGATTCCACTCAGTGCATCTGGGTTCCGTCTTGCTTTTGGTCGTTCTGCTTTTAGCAGTGCGGTGCCGACAGTTTTTTGTGTTCTATTGAATACTTATGTAATTTACTGCTTACATGTAGCAGCAGTGCTGTCTAAATATATTTTATTTTTAAGAGAAGTCTCTCGCTAGTGCGCTCTTATATTTATACAGCGCCATTTTTTTCCTAACCGTCAGATGCTAGTCAGAGCACAGTGCTGCAGCATTAGTCTAAGCGCTTGCGCTAACAAAACTAGCTAGATACCGTAACTCAAAAGGAGAGTTTAATGTAGCGTTTTAACATATGCGCAGTGTCTATATTTTACTCGCCTATGCATGTGAGGATTTATTGCGCTTTATGCTCATGTAGGTGCCATCTTTTTCCTCCTGACAGTCGGCTGATCGGCTGTGTGTGCTTGTTTAAACATTTTTAGCGCCATATCTATCGGAAGCGCTTTCCCTAATTCAGGTCTTAGTGTGGAGATTTTATTAAGGGAATTTATCTTTTCCCCTGTGGGTGATTTATAATGCTTGTTAAATAGGTTGCTTATATTGGTGGTCTTATAAGCGGATTTGTTTAGAGGCTTTATATTCTTTTATTTGTTAGTTAAAGGGACAGTTTACTCAAAAAAATTCTCCCCTTTAATTTGTTCCCAATGATCCACTTTACCTGCTGGAGTGTATTAAATTGTTAACAAGTATTTCCGTTACCTTTATATTGGCATTTGAAATAGTTTATTTAGCCTGTGGTATCCCCACCCATACTGAAAGTTTTTGGCCTTGAGGCCAAGCTGTGTAAACACAGCCAGCAGAAGAAATTACACTCCCAGTGGGTTATAGAAGAGATAAGGTAATAAAATGTTAATTTTCCATTGTTCTCTCCCAGTATTGGTGATTGGTTTATGGACAGATATAAGATAAAGAAGCAGGTATATGTACACAATGTGATAAAGTAATGAGATCAGATTATACTTACAAGCTCAACCCATTTTTATAGGTTGTGGTTCAAAGCACAAAATCGGCTAATTCATATACACAAATATGCCTTAAAAAAGCAGATTTCATACATTTTATACTCTGCAGCTGGTAAAAAAAGTTTTTGGAAACACATTAAGGGAAAAACAATTTTATAGTATACTGTCCCTTTAAGGTTTCTATTAGTAAATGGAATCCTTTTTTGTCTGTATTTTTACATAACATTTCAAGTCCGTTACTGCCATCTTTTGGTAGTTTTTATGTATATGTTCTGTCACATTTTAATTTATATTTATTTTATGAGTGTTCATATGCATATGCAGGGTCGGCTCAAAGGGGAGGCATTGACGGGCAATGCCCGCCCAAATGGAATGCTGTGGCCCCTCAAAAAAATATTTTTTTTATTGTATAAATAAGTGTCAAAGTTCTGGAAAGGTGGTAACCCTTGTTATACCAGTCACACCAAGTGGGTATTCACACAGCATATTGTGTGTGTATCACTCAGTGGAATGATGCTGACCTTTTACAAACAACACACAGAAACTGTTCCCTGCACAATGTGTGCAAACCAGACTCTTACAGGGAGACCGTATAGAATAAATCTCTTACACGCAATGCGCCTTCACCTAGGGTAGCTATGACACCAGCCCCCGAACTGTAAACGTTCTCAAAAAAACGTTGTAAACCAGTCACTCAATGGGAACAGTACACAAATGATACCAGCAACCACTCAGCAAATTGTGTACATATCAATCATGGTGTGGGTGTTCTTATTATAGTGTGTGTATATAGCAGTCACACGCAGTAGGTGTTCCCAGCATAGCATGTCTATACCAGTCACACACAGTGGGTGGTTCCTTATACCATGCCAACCTCTTGTCCAGACCATATGCGTGTCATGCTCATGTTACAGTCCAATGCCTGCACTGGGCCAGCAAAACAAGCAGTAGGGGATGGAGCCCTTCTCATCCAACAGCAGCAGCACACTAACTAAGGGAATGCTTCCACTTTACATAAACATGGCGGCCCTCAGAGGTGCACACCGGTTGCTGTATCACAGTAAGTCCCAAGCTTTTCTATTTACCATATTATACAGTGTTAACCGAGCTTTGACCCTGCTCTGTGCCTGCATTATATATCCACCGGGCAGGCGGGCAGCATTCGCTCTGAGCCTGTGACTGGCATAGCGGGTCACTCATGACCTTGTACAGGCAAAGCGTGTGGTTTCCTGATGCTAATATATCTTCATGTCACGCATGTATTTGAGTAGAAACGCCAATGTCACTCTGAGTGGTAATTTTATTTCTCTTGTAAGGGACGTCCCCTCACTCTGCTCTTATTTTGACTCTCATACATGCTTTGTAAAAAATGCGTGCCCCCTCGTGAAAAAAAATGCCCCCCCCCCATTTCATTAGTTCTGGAGCAGAGTCTGTGCATAGGAGTCTCTTAATATAGGAGACTATCACGCTGTTGGTAGCATGAAGGTGGCCCCAAAAGGATTTTGGCTACCTAGTGCCCTGAAATGTATTTTATATTGAGTTTTCTCTGTCTGATACAGAGAATAAATGTATTACTCTCTCTAATATGAAGTTTCCCCCCCCCATATGTCCGTATCGTATGTATTATCCTTTATTTTTATGTATGGGGACTTTTACCAACATGTATGTTTGCTTTTATTTATTTTTTAATTTTCCATGTTTTTTTAGTATAGCCATTTAATATATTTTTTTCTCATATTGAGGCGTCTAGTTTATATAGATGACATGTATGGTTTTCTTGTATATTTGTTCTATAAATGTCAGAGTATCTAGCTGAGATAGAATCAACAGCAGAGGTCTCAGGATTGTTCCTAAACATTGCTGTGTCCTTTCCAGTTCTCAAGGGGGTCCTTTGAGTTGCCTTAGCTTTGAAAAAAAGACAGAATCCTACTCATATTCTAAATCTGAGCATAGTCTTCATGGAGTCACCCTTGCTCTAGGGCAAGCAGTCCAAGAAGCCTTCCGCTGAATCTAATAAAGTTTGATGACTTCACCCCTGATTCAGTTTTTCGAAACTCCTCTGGTGGTGCAGGACAAGAGAATACAGAATGAGAACCAGGATCCCAGGTTCAGATCCAGGAACGGCGGTTACACTGTCTATATGCTTAGAAGTAGTTTCTGGCTTTACAAAGACCAGTGGGTAGTGGAAGTTGTCTCCCAGGTTTTCTGTATAGGATCCAAATCTTGCCCTCCCAGAGGAAAATTTTTCCTGTTCAAATGATCTGCTTCCAGGTGGAGAGAGATTCCTTCTTAAACTTCGTGAAGGTTTTTTTTTTTTTCTTCTTCTTTTCTGGGGGTGATTTTTCCAGTTCCTGAGGTGGAACAGAGTCAAGGTTGTTTCTCAAACCTTTTTTGTGGGATGTGGACATAGTATCTCAGGGTTACCAATAGGATTCAAATATTACCATCCAAAAGGGGCAGATTTTTCCTCTTAAGACTTTCCTCAATCCAGGTAAGAGGGAGGCCGCCTTATACTGTGTATTGGACCATTCCTCTAGGGGGACAGGGTCAAGGATTCTATTCAAATCTCTTTGTGGTTCCCCAAGGAGGGGAGCTTTCCATCCATCCTAGACTCAAAATGCCTAATCACATTCCTCAGGGTTCCGTCCTTCAAGATGGTAATTATTCTTTCCATTCTTCCATTGGTTCAGGAGGGTCAGTTCATGACGACCTTAGACCTGAAGGACGCGTGCCTTCTTGTTATCATTCACTGGTATCATCATCAGTTTCTGAGTTTGTTTCCTTTTTTATGACACGATGAGTCCACGGATCATCTTAATTACAAATGGGATATTCACCTCCTGGTAAGCAGGAGGCGGCAAAAAGCACCACAGCAGAGCTGTTAAATAGCTCCTCCCTTCCCTCCCACTCCAGTCATTCTCTTTGCCTACGTTAGTGATAGGAAGTGGTAAAGTGAGGTGTTATATAAGATTCTTCAATCAAGAGTTTATTATTTTAAAGTAGTGCAGGATTGTGCTGCTTTGTCCTGGGGTGTAGCCATAGTCCATATCAGTCTCTTCAGTAGAGCATTGGTGGCTTTAGAGCAATGGGAACTTTGGGGACATAATTCTCACTGTGCCTCCCATATATTATTGCTGCCCTAACCCTGAAAACCTGAGGAATATTTATTCAGGAAATTATTTTTCTTCACAGGTCCATGTGGGGGATAGGACCCCTCAAACCTGGTGTACTGACTTTGCTGTCAGGCAGACATATGAGGTAAGTGCTACGTTATTTTCCTGAGACACTTAGAGGAAAAGGAGCACTTTACTATATTTCATTGCACAACATAAAATGGGCGAATCTTCTGTATCGCACACTTTTTCGTTGCGCCTCTATCTGAAGACACAGTTCAGACCGAATACAGACCGGATAATTTACTCTGCCTAGAAGCGCATGTTTCTGACTAAGATCAGGCGTTTCTAGGTCTGGAGTGTAGCTGAATTGTTCCCCTATCGAATCCGGATTGCTTGCCAGGAGGGAGAGTTAGGTCTCCGGTTTTGCAGTCAGGTAGGCACCTCGGCAGAGCTGCTGAGGTGTAGGGGTGTCATTTTTATTAGTGTATGGGTGTTTGAACATGTTTTTTCACATGTGCAGTAAAAAAGTTACACTTTTAAATTTAAAGAAACAGTAAAAAAAATTTGCATTAAAATTTTTTTCTGTCAAAATTAAAGTTTTTATTGCATAATTATATTATTGTGATTCAGTATGGACCAAGGAGACTTACAAAGTGTCACTTGCTCCTTGTGTTTTGATGCAAATGTGGAACCACCAATCTCTTTTTGTCCCTCATGCATTGAGAGGACTTTAAGTTATAGAGAAAAGATTTTTCCTGAGCAAAACTTTTCAAAAGGGGATGCTATCCAAGAGTCTGACGAGATTCAAGGTATGCCACAGCTTTCTCCCCAAGCGTCCCTAACTTTACCGCACGGACAAACAGTGCCCTGCACTTCTGCTCTAGCTCCCGCTGGAGTTACCTTAAAAGACATAGCTTCCCTCATGTCTCCTACAATTTCTGATGCATTGTCTGCTTTTTCAATGTTGCAGGGCAAACGTAAGAGGAAAACCAGACATTCAGTAAGTGAGGTTTCTGATGCAATTGTGGCAATTTCGGAGGTACCCTCCCAAGGACCTGAAGAGGAGGGTACTGCAGTTCCATCTGAAGGTGAAATTTCAGATTCAGAATTTTTTTTTTCCTTTGACGGACTCAGAGATTGTAACTTTTAGGTTTAAACTAGAACACCTCCGCCTGTTGCTCAGGGAGGTTTTGGTTACTTTGGATGACTGACTCCACGGTAGTGGTTGCCCCGGCGAAGTCTAGTAAATTGGACAGATATTTTGAAGTTCCTTCTTACTCAGACGTATTTCCTGTTCCAAAGCGAGCTTCAGAGATCATTACTAAGGAGTGGGAGAGACCAGGCATTTCCTTTTTCTCCCTCTCCTATTTTATTTTTATTATTACATTTTTTATTGAGGTAAAGTTCGGCATACAAACAAGATTTTTAAACATTCCACAAGTGTCAACATAAACAACATAGTGCAAGGTTCATCATACAGTGGATAAGTTGCAAAGCATTATCAGTAATAACTACTAATAGAATAATAACAAGGTAAGCACTTGTTAAACAAAAAAAGTTTCTTTGCTTGGTAGAGACACAATACAATTGTGCCAATGATAGAGTAAGCCTCCTCTCATAATTCAAAGAGTTACTCTTGGACTCCTGGTTAAGGGGGTGTTTTGCAATAATAGGAGGCTACCTGCTATATATTGGACCACTCATGGATCTTATTCTGATTACCTCAGATTTTTAAAGTTTTTATTATATTAACCAACTGTTGGGGACTATATTGAGGAACTAACATGCAAATATAACCAGGCTTAATCCCTATTAGCTGTCATAAAGGACAAAGAAGATAGTTAGGATGCAGTATGGATCTGATTCCGATTACCTCAGATTTGTAAAGTTTTTATTATATTAACCAACTGATAGGGACTATATCAAGGAAGGAACATGCAAACATAACCAGGCTTAATCCCTGTTAACTGTCATAAAGGACAAAGAAGGTAGTTAGGATGCGGTATAAGTAAGACAGACCACGCATTTAACCCTCTTAAATAGGGAGGTATATTATATGGAGGGGGTGAGGAGGTGGTAATTTGGATATGGTAAATCTAATACATCAAAAAGCTATGTCCTCCAGAACAGGAGAAAGAAAGGCAGGGGCGACTGCAATATTACAATATTATAACTCAAAATATATATGCCTCAGTATGGCAATTCACCTCAGCTATGTGAAATTAAGTATATATGGGTTAAAAATAGGTGCATAGCAAAGGACCAATGCGCAGTAGAGCAATGTCATACCCAAAATATCAGATGAAAGAGATCTAACTATATAGGGCTGACATACATTGTAAAGCTCAGCTCTGGATCTATGATGGGGAAGATTACAAAGTCCGCAGGACCAGCCTGCGCTGGTAATGTAATATATACTTAGTGAAAGGGTTGTACATAGCGGTATGCAGTCTTTACTAATGAACAGACATCTAAAGCTATCATGTAGGGGCATATGTACATATCTACCGAGGAATGACAATATCTCACTCTTAAACAGATATGCCGAAATATCATGAAGTATATTATCAACCCTCATACAGAATGCTATAACCCAATATACCATAAAGTAGAGTAAATAAATGTGTGCTTTATGCTAAGCTAAGTTTTCCTCAGATGCCTCCAGTGCATATTGAAGCGTTTAACTTATATAAAATAGATGAGTGCTGATGCAGGCTGCTGGCTAAGACCAAGATACAACTGTGTAGTGACTGCAATGGAGGCTCATATGTAGCTTAACAGATATACTTAATGCTACCTTTTAAACAGACATTGTAGAGCGGTACAGTTATAGCACTATAGGAAGAGATCCTAAAAAATTAAACACATATACAGTGCAGTGAATGCCCTAAAGTCTCTTAAGTGAATTACCATAGGGAGAGCAAGCAGTGCAAACATTAAAGTATTAGGCAAATTGAATTTACATCCTCAACAATCCAGAACAATGTTATTCAATACATATTACAGCCAGGGTTCTGAGAAACAAGAGAAATATGAACACAAAGTGTATCCTCAAATAGAACCAGCATTCTCCATACTGAAAAAAAAAGTGTCTTTTTATACCCTGTCACCTCAAGTGTTTCTCATGTGACATAGACAAAAGGATAGTAAGCAAATACTGTGCCCTATTCTTAAAGTACGGTGTGATGGCAAGATCTGCTATAACTTGGGCTGTTCATGAAATGTCTCTAGCGCCGCTCTAGGAGCCGTGAACTTGTTGGGGGCTAGCTTATTCCCCGTCAAGGAAGTTCCCACTGGTATGACAGCCACTAACATATGTGTGAACTTTCTCAGCCCTTAGCTTACCACCAGGGTCCCAATGTCTCAGCAGGTAGTGGATTGCGCAAATTATTACGCCATCTTGTAATGGACTCGGTGAGTACTGTCCTAAGGCGTGGAGGGTAACATGCGGAGTCACTAGAGCTGTAGCTAGAGTTGCGCTGTGTAGCTTCAGGGACTCGCTGCCATGGCCGTGTGCCAAGATTGGTGCGAGAGCTTCAGGTGGGATTACACTGGTTTGAGGGAGAACATCCATAGCTGCGGTAGTATGCACTGCCCTTCTAGCCACCGGGTAAACAAGATGGTCTGACTCTTTTGTTGTGTCATCTTCCCGGTCCAACGTAGCTGTGCTACAGGCAGGGGGTAATCGCCGGGGCCCCTTAGCGTCACCCCCTCCTCGTTCAGGCAAGACGGGCTCAGTGATGTCGGGCTGCCGGAATTGACAGCCGCCATCACCGCTACATGCTGCATATAGCTGGTCAGCCAAAGTAGCGTGGTGATTCTTAAGTAGGAGCCTCAACTCCTCTAAAAAGCAGGACGAGATTCTCATGGTGCGAGCTGGAGAGGAAACTGTGAGAAGTAAATTTTCAGTTGCCACGCTAGATAGACAGTTATAAGTCAAAAGGGTAGCGTTCTCAATATGGCAGCTCCCCCTCTCAACTCCACAGTATAGGCCAGCAATAGTAACTCGGTGCAGACTCACCGGATCCTTAAAAAGTGAGTAAGAGCTAAATAACAGTTCCTGGGTCCATCCACAAAGATTTAGGTAGTAAAGGGAGACTGTGATACACGAATAGTCCTCAGATTTAGGATCTTGTGCCCGGGAGCTGCACCAAGACACGTCCTGCCAGCACTGCAGTTGGCTCCGCCCCCTCCCTCTCCTATTTTTAAGAAGATGTTTACATAGCTGACTCTTTCAAGGAGGCTTGGCAAACAGTTCCTAAGTTGGAAGGGGCTGTTTCCACCTTAGCCAAGAGAACTACTATTCCCATGGAGCATAGTTGTGCTTTCAAAGATCCTATGGAAAAGAAGTTAGAGGGTTTACTTAAAAAGATTTATGTTCACTAGGGTCTGCAATGGCAGCTAGCTGCGTGCATTGCTACCGTCACTAGTGCGGCAGCATATTGGTTTGATGCACTGTCTGAGTCTCTCAGGACTGAGACTTCCTTGGAGGAGATCCAAGACAGGATAAAAGCTCTGAAGCTAGCTAATGCTTTTATTACGGACGCTTCCCTTCAAATGATTAAACTGGGAGCTAAGATTTCGGGTTTCTCTATTCTAGCCCACAGAGCTTTATGGTTAAAGCCTTGGTCTGCGGATGTGTCATCTAAGTCTAAGCTTCTAGCGATTCCTTTTCAAGGTGAAGACCTTGTTTGGACCTGGCCTGATGGAAATTATCTCTGATATCATGGGAGGTAAAGGTCATTTCCTCCCTCAGGATAAGAGAAACAAACAAAAAGGACGACAGAGTAATTTTCGTTCCTTTCGAAATTTAAAGGGAAATTCTTCCTCTTCCTCCTCTAAGCAGGAACAATCTAAGCCTACATGGAGACCCAACCAGTCTTGGAACAAGGGTAAACAATCCAAGAAGCCTGATATTGAATCCAAGACAGCATGAAGGGCATGCCCCTGATCCGTGACTGGATCTGGTAGGGGGCAGACTTTCCTTCGTTCAGGATTGGGTTCGGGATGTTCAGGATCCCTGGGCAATAGAAATAGTGTCTCAGGGATACAAATTGGAGTTCAAAAGTTTTCCTCCCAGAGGCAGGTTTCTACTTTCAAGATTATCAGACAAAAAGAGAGGCGTTCTTACGTTGTGTAGGAGACCTCTCCGCCCTGGGAGTGATTGTTCCCGTTCCAGTACAGGAACAGGGTCAGGGTTTTTATTCCAACCTGTTCATGCTTCCCAAAAAGGAGGGAACCTTCAGACCAATTTTAGACCTCAAGAGTCTAAACAAATTTCTCAGGGTTCCGTCCTTCAAGATGGAAACTATTTGTTCCATTGATCCAACATGACAACAGTGGATTTAAAGCACACGTATCTACATGTTCCTATTCACAGGGATAATCACAAGTTCCTAAGGTTTGCCTTCCAGGACAAACACTTCCAGTTCGTGGCTCTTCCTTTCAGTCTGGCCACGGCTCCCAGAATCTTCACAAAGGTTCTGGGGTCTCTGCTGGCGGTACTTCGGCCACGGGGCATTGGGGTGGTGCCTTTTCTGGACGATATTCTAGTCCAGGCGCCATCTTTTCAACAATCAAGATCCCATACCGACATGGTGTTATCTTTCCTGAGAACTCACGGGTGGAAGGTAAATTTGGAAAAGAGTTCCTTAGTCCCAAATACAAGGGTAACTTTCTTGGGAACCATAATAGATTCCCTATCTATGAAGATTTTTCTGATAGAAGTCAGGAAATCAAAGATTATCGATACTTGTCTAGTCCTTCAGTCCACACCTCGGCCGTCAGTGGCCCAGTCCATGGAGGTAATCGGGCTGATGTTGGAGGCAATGGATATCATCCCGTTTGCTCGGTTTCACCTCAGACCTCTGCAGTTAAACCTGCTCAGGCAATGGAATGGAGATTATGCAGACTTGTCTCCTTGAATAACTCTGGAGCAGGAGACAAGGGACTCTCTTCAATGGTGGTTGTCTCTGGATCATCTCTCCCAGGGAACCTGTTTTCGCAGGTGATTGTGACAACAGACGCCAGCCTTCTCGGTGGGGAGCTGTCTGGGGCTCCCTAAAGGCTCAGGGAGTTTGGACTCAGAGTCTGTTCTTCCTATAAATATCCTGGAACTAAGAGCGATCTTCAATGCTCTTCTGGCCTGGCCTCAGTTAGCCTCGGTCCAGTTTATCAGGTTCCAGTCGGACAACAAAACTTCAGTGGCTTACATCAATCATCAGGGAGGAGTTCCTTAGCGATGATGGAGGTAACCAAGATAATTCAGTGGGCGGAGGCCCATTCTTGCTACCTGTCGCCGATCCACATCCCAGGGGTGGACAACTGGGAGGCGGACTTTCTGAGCAGGCAGACCTTTCATCCGGGGGAGTAGGAACTCCATCCGGAAGTGTTCTCCAGCCTGATCCTCAAGTGGTGTCAGCCGGAATTAGATCTCATGGCATCTCGACAGAATGCCAAGCTCCCGAGATAGATGCTCTGGCGGTTCCTTGGACCTTCGGTCTAGCATACCTATTGCCTCCGTTTGCGCTTCTTCCTCAGGTAATTGCTCGAATCAAGCATCAAGCAGGAGAGGGCGTGGGTGATTCTCATTGCTCTGGCTTGGCCTCGCAGGATTTGGTATGCAGATCTGTTGGACATGTCATCTCTGCCACCTTGGAGACTTCCGTTGAGGAAGGACCTTCTAATTCAAGGGCCCTTCCTTCACCCAAATCTAGTTTCTCTGAAGCTGACTGGAGATTGAACGCTTAATTTTGTCCAAGCGGGGGTTTTCTGACTCGGTCATAGAGACCAGATTCAGGCTCGTAAGCCTGTAACTAGAAAGATTTACCATAAGATATGGCGTAAATATATCTATTGGTGTGAATCCAAGGGCTATTCATGGAGTAGAGATAGGATTCCTAGAATTTTGTCTTTTCTCCAAGAGGGTTTGGAGAAGGGTTTATCGACGAGTTCCCTAAAGGGTCAAATCTCGGCCTTATCTATTTTGTTACACAAACGTCTGACGGATGTCCCAGATGTACAATCTTTTTGTCAGGCCTTGGTCAGGATCAGGCCTGTGTTCAAACCAGTTACTCCTCCATGTAATCTTAATTTAGTTCTCAAAGTTCTTCAAGGGGCTCCGTTTGAGCCTATGCATTCCTTAGATATTGTTATTATCTTGGAAAGTTTTATTTCTTGTTGCTTTTTCTTGCGCTCGTAGTGTCAGAGCTCTCGGCATTGCATTACGAGTCTCCTTACCTTATTTTCCATTCAGATAAGGTAGTTTTACATATTAAATTAGGATTTCTTCCTAAGGTTGTTTCTGATCTGAACATTAATCAGGAGATGGTTGTTCCTTCTATGTGTCCTAATCCTCCTTCTCAAAAAGAACGACTTCTGCACAATTTGGACGTGGTCCATGCTTTAAAGTTTTACCTGCAGGCAACTAAGGACTTTCGTCAGTCTTTTTCTTTGTTTGTGATTTTCTCAGGAAAACGTAAGGGACAGAAAGCTACGGCTACTTCTCTTTCTTTTTGGCTGAAGAGTATCATACGTTTTGCATATGAGACTGCTGGACAGCAGCCTCCCAAGAGGGTTACGGCTCATTCCACGAGGGCTGTTGCTTCCTCATGGGCATTAAAAAATGAAGCTTCTGTGGAACAGATTTGCAAGGCTGCAACTTGGTCTTCTCTTCACACTTTTTCAAAGTTTTACAAGGCCGCTTTTGGGAGAAAGGTTCTTCAAGCAGTGGTGCCTTCCGTTTAGGTTCCCTGTCTTGTCCCTCCTGTATCATCTGTGTACTCTAGCTTGGGTATTGAATCCCATTAGTAATTAAGATGATCCGTGTACTCATTGTGTCATAAAAAAGAAAAGAAAATTTATGCTTACCTGATAAATGTATTTATTTTTTGACATGATGAGTCCATGGCCTGCCCTGTTCTTGTAAGACAGGTTGTTGGGTATTTTAAACTTCCGACACCTCTGCACCTTGGCTTTTCCTTTCTTTCCTTAACTTCGGTCGAATGACTGGAGTGGGAGGGAAGGGAGGAGCTATTTAACAGCTCTGCTGTGGTGCTCTTTGCCGCCTCCTGCTGACCAGAAGGTAAATATCCCATTAGTAATTAAGAAGATCCGTGGACTCATCGTGTCAAAAAAGAAATAAATTTATCAGGTAAGCATACATTTTCTTTTTTTCTGGACAAGCATTTCCAGTTTGTTGCACTTCAATTTGGTCTAGCCACAGCTCCCAGAATATTCAGAGGTTCTGGGGGCTCTATTGGTTGAGATCAGATCCAGGGAAATTCATCTAGCATGATCTCATACAGTTATGTTGTTGTCTTCTTTCCGTCAAGATTCCCTTTCCATGAAGATTTTCCTGAAGGACGTCAGGACATCCAAACTTATTGCTTTTTGCCTTTCTCTCCAGTTTGCTATTCGTCCTTTAGTGACTTAATGCATGGAGGCGATAGGTCTGATGTTGCTTCCATGGATATCATCCTTTTCCTTGGTTCCATCTGCGACCTCTGTGACTTTGCATGCTCAGTCAATCGAGCAGAGACCATTCAGATTTCTCGCAGAGGATAAATATGGTTCCATCACAAGAGACTATCTCTAGTGGTGCATTTCACAGGAACTTCTGTCACTGGGCACTTGCTTCCTGAGACCTTTCTAGTAACTGTGTCTATGGATGCCAGCCATTTAGGCTGGGGAACTGTTTGGGGTTCTCTGATAGCTCAGGGCCTGAGGCCTCGGGAAGAGTTTCTCTCCCCCCCCCCCCCCATATACATCTTGGATGAAAGTAATTTTCAATTCCTTCCTTATCTTTAGTCCGGTCTATCAGATTCCAGTCGGAAAACATCACCTCAGTGGCTTTTTTCAACCACCAGGGAGGAACTCTGAGTTCCTTGGACATGATGGAGGTGACTCACATTCTGCAGTGGGCGGAAGTTCACAATTGTCTCCTATCTGCTATCCACATTCCAGGAGTGGACGATTGGGAGACAGTTTTTCTGAGGAGTGGGCTCTACATCCGGAAGTGTTTTCTCAGATAACCCTCAAGTGGAGAGTTCCAGAGTTGGATCAGTTGGCGTCCTGCCAAAACACTAAATTACGGTTCAAGGTCAAGAGATCCTCAGACCTTTATGATAGATTCTCTGGCAGTTCCTTGGATGTTCTTACTGGCATATCTGTTTCCTCCGTTTACTCTCCTTCCACGAGTCATTGCTTGTATCTACAGGAGAGAGCTTCGGTAATCCTAATAGCTCCTGCATGGCCTCGCAGGATTTGGTCCACAGATCTAGTAAGGATGTCATCTCTACCTCCTTGGAGGTTTCCTCTGAGGAAGGACCTTCTAATTAAGGGCCCTTTCCTCCATCAAGACCTGGATTCTCTGAAGCCGACAGCTTGGAGTTTGTACGCCTAGTTCAGTCTAGATGTGGTCTTCAGGCTTGCAAACCTGTTTCTCGCAAATTCACCATGAGGTATGACGTAAATATCTTTATTGGTGTGAATATAAGGGCTTCTCCTGGAGCTGGGTGAGGATTTCCTAGATTTTGTCTTTTTTTCAGGATGGCCTGGTGAAGGGTTTGTCGGTCAGTACTTTGAAGGCTCAGATTTATGCTTTATTTATCCTTTTTTTATCCTTTTGCACATATGTCTGGCAGACTTGCCAGATGATCAAGCCTTTGTTAAGGCCCTGGTTGTTGGTATAAAAGTGTTATTTTGGAAAGTTTTTGTTTCTCCTTGCTATTTCTTCCGCTCGCAGAGTTTCTGAGCTTTCAGCTCTGCAGTGTAATTCCCAAACCTTATTTTGCAAGCAGATAAGGTGGTCCTTTGTACTAAATTGGGGTTTCTCCCTAAGGTGGTGTCGGATCGAAACATTAATCAGAAATTTGTTGTTCCTTCTTTTTGTCCTAATCCTTCTTCTCATAAGGAACATCTTTTGCATAACCTGTATGTTGTGTGTGTGTGTGTGTGCTCTAAGTTTTTTTTCTTTCAAACTTCTAAAGATATTTGGCAATCTTCTGCCCTGTTTGTGGTTTTTTCTTGAAAGCGTAAGGGTCACTTCTACTACTCTTTCCCTCTGATTAAGAAGTATGATTCATTTGGCTTATGAGACTGCTTGACAACAGCCTCCTGAGAGAATTACAGCTCATTCCACTAGGGCTGTCTCCTCTTCTTGTGCTTTCAAAGATGAAGCTTCTGAGGAACAGATTTGCAAGGCGGCAACATGATCCTCTTTGCATACTTTTTCCAAATTCTACAAATTTTTCATCACTGAGGCTTCTTTGGGGAGAAAGGTTCTTCAAGTGGTGGTGCCTTCTGTTTAGGTTCTCCTGCCTTGTTCTCCCACCCTGTTCATTCTGTGTCCTCTAGCTTGGGTATTGGTTCCCACTAGTAATTGGAATGATGTTGTGGACTCTCCATGTCATTGGAAAGAAAACGAAATTGATGCTTATCTGATAAATTTCTTTCTTTCCTTCCGGACATGGAGTCCATGACCTCGCCCTCTTTATTATTATAATTCAGCAGTTTTTTTGAGTAAACCTCAGGCACCATTTCAACCTTGTGTTTCTTCTTTTCATTTTCCTTCGGCTCAATGATTGGGGGTTATGGGTAAGGGAAGTTACACTTAACAGCTTTGCTGGGGTGCTCTTTGCCTCCTCCTGCTGGCCAGGAGTTGAATATCTCACTAGTAATTAGAATGATGTTGTGGATTCTCCATGTCCGGAAAGAAATAAATTTATCAGGTAAGCATAAATTTTGTTTTTTCGAATTCGAATATTGCAAAATTTGAATAATAAATTTTAAAGAAAATATTAGAAATACTATTACAAATATATAAATTTGAATATTGCATAATTCGAATACATGAAACGAATGTTAGAATGTTGTACAAACATTCGAAACAAACAAATCAATGTGTTAAAAATGTGTTTAATTTTTCGAATGTTGTAAAATATTCGCCCAAGTATGAGTTTCTATGTATTTTTTGCACAGCCATTGTACTTAAATTACAATTTATTATGTGCATATTTTAATATGATTTATTCCTGTGTAATTTACAAACAAATGTTAAAAATTTTGATAAAATACTATTTTTGGTGAACAATTTTGTTACTATTTTTGATACAATACAATTTTATTTTTCGTGTGTATTCAATTTAGTATTTTTTTTTTGTAATTTTTTTTTTTAAGATTATGATTTTCATTGTGTACTTTTAGCGAGTGCTAAAGTGGCTTTAGATAATTCCACCAGGGAAATAGAAGTAATGGCGAACTTTCTTACATTGGGCCTAAAATGTATCTAAAAGACAAATTCTAATCCCAAACTCAAATTATGTTCAGGTGTTAACTGCCAACTACTGATGTGAGGAACTTACTATAGTGCATTCTGTTTAAATATTGCCTGCAATAATACCAAAAAACAACTTTTTTCACAACACTTAAAAAATACTTGTTTTTTTTTTCCACCACATTAAAATCTTCATAACTACCAACACAAAATTCAACAAAAATGCCTTTTTTTTTTTCAGATGGGTATGTTGCCATTTATTTGCCCAATTACTTTTTGCACTTGATTGATACGAGTCATCCAGACTTGACGTGTTGCCATTTTTTCCTGGAAGGTAAGAAAATGACACCATACTTTGTTCTGTGTATGCAAGCAATAAAGCTGTTAAGGTTAATGTCCCAATCATAATTGGTTTCCATTTTAGGTGAACTTAAAGGGACACTGTACCCAAATTTTTTCTTTTGTAATTCAGAAAGAGCATGCAATTTTAAGCAACTTTCTAATTTACTCCTATTATCAATTTTTCTTTGTTCTCTTGCTATCATTATTTGAAAAAGAAGGCATCTAAGCTTTTTTTTGGTTTCAGTACTCTGGACAGCACTTTTTTATTGGTGGATGAATTTATCCACCAATCAGCAAGGACAACCCAGGTTGTTCACCAAAAATGGGCCGGCATCTAAACTTACATTCTTGCATTTCAAATAAAGATACCAAGAGAATGAAGAAAATGTGATAATAGGAGTAAATTAGAAAGTTGCTTAAAATTTCATGCTCAATCTGAATCACGAAAGAAAAATTTTGGGTACAGTGTCACTTTAATAATATATATTGAATATATGGGATCCTTTTCTTTCATGTAATTAGCAAGAGTCCATGAGCTAGTGATGTATGGGATATACATTCCTACCAGGAGGGGCAAAGTTTCCCAAACCTCAAAATGCCTATAAATACACCCCTCACCACACCCACAATTCAGTTTTTACAAACTTTGCCTCCGATGGAGGTGGTGAAGTAAGTTTGTGCTAGATTCTACGTTGATATGCGCTCCGCAGCAAGTTGGAGCCCGGTTTTCCTCTCAGCGTGCAGTGAATGTCAGAGGGATGTGAGGAGAGTATTGCCTATTTGAATGCAGTGATCTCCTTCTACGGGGTCTATTTCATAGGTTCTCTGTTATCGGTCGTAGAGATTCATCTCTTACCTCCCTTTTCAGATCGACGATATACTCTTATATATACCATTACCTCTGCTGATTCTCGTTTCAGTACTGGTTTGGCTTTCTACAAACATGTAGATGAGTGTCCTGGGGTAAGTAAATCTTATTTTCTGTGACACTCTAAGCTATGGTTGGGCACTTTGTTTATAAAGTTCTAAATATATGTATTCAAACATTTATTTGCCTTGACTCAGAATGTTCAACTTTCCTTATTTTCAGACAGTCAGTTTCATATTTGGGATAATGCATTTGATTTAATCATTTTTTCTTACCTTCAAAAATTTGACTCTTCCCTGTGGGCTGTTAGGCTCGCGGGGGCTGAAAATGCTTCATTTTATTGCGTCATTCTTGGCGCGGACTTTTTTGGCGCAAAAATTCTATTTCCGTTTCCGGCGTCATACGTGTCGCCGGAAGTTGCGTAATTTTTTTTGACGTTATTTCGCGCCAAAAATGTCGGCGTTCCGGATGTGGCGTCATTTTTGGCGCCAAAAGCATTTAGGCGCCAAATAATGTGGGCGTCTTATTTGGCGCGAAAAAATATGGGCGTCGCTTTTGTCTCCACATTATTTAAGTCTCATTTTTTATTGCTTCTGGTTGCTAGAAGCTTGTTCTTTGGCATTTTTTCCCATTCCTGAAACTGTCATTTAAGGAATTTGATCAATTTTGCTTTATATATATGTTGTTTTTTTCTCTTACATATTGCAAGATGTCTCACGTTGCATCTGAGTCAGAAGATACTACAGGAAAATCGCTGTCAAGTGCTGAATCTACCAAAGCTAAGTGTATCTGCTGTAAACTTTTGGTAGCTATTTCTCCAGCTGTTGTTTGTATTGATTGTCATGACAAACTTGTTAAAGCAGATAATATTTCCTTTAGTAAAGTACCATTGCCTGTTGCAGTTCCTTCAACATCTAAGGTGCAGAATGTTCCTGATAATATAAGAGATTTTGTTTCTGAATCCATAAAGAAGGCTATGTCTGTTATTTCTCCTTCTAGTAAACGTAAAAAATCTTTTAAAACTTCTCTCCCTACAGATGAATTTTTAAATGAACATCATCATTCTGTTTCTGATGACTCCTCTGGTTCAGAGGATTCTGTCTCAGAGGTTGATGCTGATAAATCTTCATATTTATTTAAAATGGAATTTATTCGTTCTTTACTTAAAGAAGTTCTAATTGCTTTAGAAATAGAGGATTCTGGTCCTCTTGATACTAATTCTAAACGTTTGGATAAGGTATTTAAAGCTCCTGTGGTTATTCCAGAAGTTTTTCCTGTTCCTAATGCTATTTCTGCAGTAATTTCCAAAGAATGGGATAAATTGGGTAATTCATTTACTCCTTCTAAACGTTTTAAGCATTTATATCCTGTGCCGTCTGACAGATTAGAATTTTGGGACAAAATCCCTAAAGTTGATGGGGCTATTTCTACCCTTGCTAAACGTACTACTATTCCTACGTCAGATGGTACTTCGTTTAAGGATCCTCTAGATAGGAAAATTGAATCCTTTCTAAGAAAAGCTTATCTGTGTTCAGGTAATCTTCTTAGACCTGCTATATCTTTGGCTGATGTTGCTGCAGCTTCAACTTTTTGGTTGGAAACTTTAGCGCAACAAGTAACACATCGTGATTCTCATGACATTATTATTCTTCTTCAGCATGCTAATGATTTTATCTGTGATGCCATTTTTGATATTATCAGAGTTGATGTCAGGTTTATGTCTCTAGCTATTTTAGCTAGAAGAGCTTTATGGCTTAAAACTTGGAATGCTGATATGGCTTCTAAATCAACTTTACTTTCTATTTCTTTCCAGGGTAACAAATTATTTGGTTCTCAGTTGGATTCCATCATTTCAACTGTTACTGGTGGGAAAGGAACTTTTTTACCACAGGATAAAAAATCTAAAGGTAAAAGCAGGGCTAATAATCGTTTTCGTTCCTTTCGTTTCAACAAAGAACAAAAGCCTGATCCTTCATCCTCAGGAGCAGTTTCAGTTTGGAAACCATCTCCAGTCTGGAATAAATCCAAGCCAGCTAGAAAGGCAAAGCCTGCTTCTAAGTCCACATGAAGGTGCGGCCCTCATTCCAGCTCAGCTGGTAGGGGGCAGGTTACGTTTTTTCAAGGAAATTTGGATCAATTCTGTTCACAATCTTTGGATTCAGAACATTGTTTCAGAAGGGTACAGAATTGGTTTCAAGATGAGACCTCCTGCAAAGAGATTTTTTCTTTCCCGTGTCCCAGTAAATCCAGTAAAAGCTCAAGCATTTCTGAAATGTGTTTCAGATCTAGAGTTGACTGGAGTAATTATGCCAGTTCCAGTTCCGGAACAGGGGATGGGGTTTTATTCAAATCTCTTCATTGTACCAAAGAAGGAGAATTCCTTCAGACCAGTTCTGGATCTAAAAATATTGAATCGTTATGTAAGGATACCAACGTTCAAAATGGTAACTGTAAGGACTATCTTGCCTTTTGTTCAGCAAGGGAATTATATGTCCACAATAGATTTACAGGATGCATATCTGCATATTCCGATTCATCCAGATCATTATCAGTTCCTGAGATTCTCTTTTCTGGACAAGCATTACCAGTTTGTGGCTCTGCCGTTTGGCCTAGCTACAGCTCCAAGAATTTTTACAAAGGTTCTCGGTGCCCTTCTGTCTGTAATCAGAGAACAGGGTATTGTGGTATTTCCTTATTTGGACGATATCTTGGTACTTGCTCAGTCTTTACATTTAGCAGAATCTCATACGAATCGACTTGTGTTGTTTCTTCAAGATCATGGTTGGAGGATCAATTTACCAAAAAGTTCTTTGATTCCTCAGACAAGGGTAACCTTTCTGGGTTTCCAGATGGATTCAGTGTCCATGACTCTGTCTTTAACAGACAAGAGACGTCTAAAATTGATTGCAGCTTGTCGAAACCTTCAGTCACAATCATTCCCTTCGGTAGCCTTATGCATGGAAATTCTAGGTCTTATGACTGCTGCATCGGACACGATCCCCTTTGCTCGTTTTCACATGCGACCTCTTCAGCTCTGTATGCTGAAGCAATGGTGCAAGGATTACACGAAGATATCTCAATCAATATCTTTAAAACCGATTGTTCGACACTCTCTAACATGGTGGACAGATCACCATCGTTTAATTCAGGGGGCTTCTTTTGTGCTTCCGACCTGGACTGTAATTTCAACAGATGCAAGTCTCACAGGTTGGGGAGCTGTGTGGGGATCTCTGACGGCACAAGGAGTTTGGGAATCTCAGGAGGTGAGATTACCGATCAATATTTTGGAACTCCGTGCAATTTTCAGAGCTCTTCAGTTTTGGCCTCTTCTGAAGAGGGAATCGTTCATTTGTTTTCAGACAGACAATGTCACAACTGTGGCATACATCAATCATCAAGGAGGGACTCACAGTCCTCTGGCTATGAAAGAAGTATCTCGAATTTTGGTTTGGGCGGAATCCAGCTCCTGTCTAATCTCTGCGGTTCATATCCCAGGTATAGACAATTGGGAAGCGGATTATCTCAGTCGCCAAACGTTGCATCCGGGCGAATGGTCTCTTCACCCAGAGGTATTTCTTCAGATTGTTCAAATGTGGGAACTTCCAGAAATAGATCTGATGGCGTCCCATCTAAACAAGAAACTTCCCAGGTATCTGTCCAGATCCCGGGATCCTCAGGCGGAGGCAGTGGATGCATTATCACTTCCTTGGAAGTATCATCCTGCCTATATCTTTCCGCCTCTAGTTCTTCTTCCAAGAGTAATCTCCAAGATTCTGAAGGAATGCTCGTTTGTTCTGCTGGTAGCTCCGGCATGGCCTCACAGGTTTTGGTATGCGGATCTTGTCCGGATGGCCTCTTGCCAACCGTGGACTCTTCCGTTAAGACCAGACCTTCTGTCACAAGGTTCTTTTTTTCCATCAGGATCTGAAATCCTTAAATTTAAAGGTATGGAGATTGAACGCTTGATTCTTGGTCAAAGAGGTTTCTCTGACTCTGTGATTAATACTATGTTACAGGCTCGTAAATCTGTATCTCGAGAGATATATTATAGAGTCTGGAAGACTTATATTTCTTGGTGTCTTTCTCATCATTTTTCTTGGCATTCTTTTAGAATACCGAGAATTTTACAGTTTCTTCAGGATGGTTTAGATAAGGGTTTGTCCGCAAGTTCTTTGAAAGGACAAATCTCTGCTCTTTCTGTTCTTTTTCACAGAAAGATTGCTATTCTTCCTGATATTCATTGTTTTGTACAAGCTTTGGTTCGTATAAAACCTGGCATTAAGTCAATTTCTCCTCCTTGGAGTTTGAATTTGGTTCTGGGAGCTCTTCAAGCTCCTCCGTTTGAACCTATGCATTCATTGGACATTAAATTACTTTCTTGGAAAGTTTTGTTCCTTTTGGCCATCTCTTCTGCCAGAAGAGTTTCTGAATTATCTGCTCTTTCTTGTGAGTCTCCTTTTCTGATTTTTCATCAGGATAAGGCGGTGTTGCGAACTTCTTTTGAATTTTTACCTAAAGTTGTGAATTCCAACAACATTAGTAGAGAAATTGTGGTTCCTTCATTATGTCCTAATCCTAAGAATTCTAAGGAGAAATCGTTGCATTCTTTGGATGTTGTTAGAGCTTTGAAATATTATGTTGAAGCTACAAAATCTTTCCGTAAGACTTCTAGTCTATTTGTTATCTTTTCCGGTTCTAGAAAAGGCCAGAAAGCTTCTGCCATTTCTTTGGCATCTTGGTTGAAATCTTTAATTCATCTTGCCTATGTTGAGTCGGGTAAAACTCCGCCTCAGAGAATTACAGCTCATTCTACTAGGTCAGTTTCTACTTCCTGGGCGTTTAGGAATGAAGCTTCGGTTGACCAGATTTGCAAAGCAGCAACTTGGTCCTCTTTGCATACTTTTACTAAATTCTACCATTTTTATGTATTTTCTTCTTCTGAAGCAGTTTTTGGTAGAAAAGTACTTCAGGCAGCGGTTTCAGTTTGAATCTTCTGCTTATGTTTTTCGTTAAACTTTATTTTGGGTGTGGATTATTTTCAGCAGGAATTGGCTGTCTTTATTTCTTCTGTTAAGTGTGATCAGTCCACGGGTCATCATTACTTCTGGGATATTAACTCCTCCCCAACAGGAAGTGCAAGAGGATTCACCCAGCAGAGCTGCATATAGCTCCTCCCCTCTACGTCACTCCCAGTCATTCTCTTGCACCCAACGACTAGATAGGAGGTGTGAGAGGGCTATGGTGATTATACTTAGTTTTATATCTTCAATCAAAAGTTTGTTATTTTAAAATAGCACCGGAGTGTGTTATTACCTCTCTGGCAGAGTTTGAAGAAGAATCTACCAGAGTTTTTGCTATGATTTTAGCCGGAGTAGTTGAGATCATATTGCTGTTTCTCGGCCATCTGAGGAGAGGTAATCTTCAGATCAGGGGACAGCGGGCAGATGAATCTGCATAGAGGTATGTAGCAGCTTTTATTTTCTGACAATGGAATTGATGAGAAAATCCTGCCATACCGATATAATGTCATGTATGTATACTTTACACTTCAGAGAATTACACTGTAAGAAGTACATAAAGCTGTTTAATAACTAGAAATTATGTTTAACGTTTTTGCTGGAATGTAAAATCGTTTTCATTTGCTGAGGTACTGAGTGAATAAATGTTTGGGCACCATTTTTCCACTTGGCAGTTGCTTAAATCTGTTTTTTTCTGTCAGTTTCTGTTCTCCCTCACTGCTGTGTGTGAGGGGGAGGGGCGGTTTTGGCGCCTTTTTCTATGCATCAGTTATTTCAGTCAGCAGCTCATTGTATTTCCTGCATGATCCGGTTCATCTCTACAGAACTCAGGGGTCTTCAAACTTATTTTGAGGGAGGTAATTTCTCTCAGCAGAGCTGTGAGAATTATAGTTTGACTGAAATAAAAACTTTTATTCTGTAATTTGTTTCCTGCTTTCAGAAATTGTTATCTTTGTTAATGGGATTAAACCTTTGCTAAAGTTGTGTTGTTTACAAGGATTGAGGCTATAACTGTTTCAATTTATTAATTTTCAACTGTCATAGATTTTCTGTGCTTCTTAAAGGCACAGTACGTTTTTAATTGAATTGTATTCCAAGTTGCAAGTTTATTTGCTAGTGTGTTAAACATATCTGATTCAGAGGATGATATCTGTGTCATTTGTTGCAATGCCAAAGTGGAGCCCAATAGAAATTTATGTACTAACTGTATTGATGCTATTTTAAATAAAAGTCAATCTGTACAAATTGAACAAATTTCACCAAACAACGAGGGGAGAGTTATGCCGACTAACTCGCCTCACGTGCCAGTACCTGCATCTCCCGCTTGGGAGGTGCGTGATATTGTAGCGCCGAGTACATCTGGCCGGCCATTACAAATCACATTACAGGATATGGCTTCTGTTATGACTGAAGTTTTGGCTAAATTACCAGAACTAAGGGGTAAGCGTGATCACTCTGGGGTGAGAACAGAGTGCGCTGATAATATTAGGGCCATGTCAGATACTGCGTCACAGGTTGCAGAACATGAGGACGGAGAACTTCATTCTGTGGGTGACGGTTCTGATCCAAACAGACTGGATTCAGATATTTCAAATTTTAAATTTAAACTGGAAAACCTCCGTGTATTACTAGGGGAGGTGTTAGCGGCTCTGAATGATTGTAACACAGTTGCAATACCAGAGAAAATGTGTAGGTTGGATAAATATTTTGCGGTACCGACGAGTACTGAGGTTTTTCCTATACCTAAGAGAATTACTGAAATTGTTTCTAAGGAGTGGGATAGACCCGGTGTGCCGTTCTCACCCCCTCCGATATTTAGAAAAATGTTTCCAATAGACGCCACCACACGGGACTTATGGCAAACGGTCCCTAAGGTAGAGGGAGCAGTTTCTACTTTAGCTAAGCGTACCACTATCCCGGTGGAGGATAGCTGTGCCTTTTCAGATCCAATGGATAAAAAATTAGAGGGTTACCTTAAGAAAATGTTTGTTCAACAAGGTTTTATATTGCAACCCCTTGCATGCATTGCGCCGATCACGGCTGCAGCGGCGTTCTGGATTGAGTCTCTGGAAGAGAACATTAGTTCAGCTACTCTGGACGACATTACGGACAGGCTTAGAGTCCTTAAACTAGCTAATTCATTCATTTCGGAGGCCGTAGTACATCTAACTAAACTTACGGCGAAGAATTCAGGATTCGCCATTCAGGCACGCAGGGCGCTGTGGCTAAAATCCTGGTCAGCTGATGTTACTTCTAAGTCTAAATTGCTTAATATACCTTTCAAAGGGCAGACCTTATTCGGGCCCGGGTTGAAAGAGATTATCGCTGACATTACAGGAGGTAAAGGCCATGCCCTGCCTCAGGACAAAGCCAAAACTAAGACTAGACAGTCTAATTTTCGTTCCTTTCGTAATTTCAAAGCAGGAGCAGCATCAACTTCCTCTGCACCAAAACAGGAAGGAGCTGTTGCTCGCTACAGACAAGGCTGGAAACCTAACCAGTCCTGGAACAAGGGCAAGCAGACCAGGAAACCTACTGCTGCCCCTAAAACGTCATGAATTGAGGGCCCCCGATCCGGGATCGGATCTAGTGGGGGGCAGGCTTTCTCTCTTTGCCCAGGCTTGGGCAAGAGATGTCCAGGATCCCTGGGCGCTAGAAATAATATCTCAGGGATACCTTCTGGACTTCAAATCCTCTCCTCCAAGAGAGAGATTTCATCTGTCAAGGTTGTCAACAATCCAGACAAAGAAAGAGGCGTTTCTACGCTGCGTACAAGAGCTCTTGTTAATGGGAGTAATCCACCCAGTTCCACGATCGGAACAGGGACAGGGGTTTTACTCAAATCTGTTTGTGGTTCCCAAAAAAGAGGGAACTTTCAGACCAATCCTGGACTTAAAGATCCTAAACAAATTTCTAAGAGTTCCATCGTTCAAGATGGAAACTATTCGAACAATTTTGCCCATGATCCAAGAGGGTCAGTACATGACCACAGTGGATTTAAAGGATGCTTACCTTCACATACCGATTCACAGAAATCATTACCGGTATCTAAGGTTTGCCTTTCTAGACAGGCATTACCAATTTGTAGCTCTTCCATTCGGATTGGCTACGGCTCCAAGAATCTTCACAAAGGTTCTGGGCACTCTTCTGGCGGTACTAAGACCGCGAGGAATTTCAGTAGCTCCGTACCTAGACGACATACTGATACAAGCTTCAAGCTTTCAAACTGCCAAATCTCATACAGAGTTAGTACTGGCATTTCTAAGGTCACATGGATGGAAGGTGAACGAAAAGAAAAGTTCACTCGTTCCACTCACAAGAGTTCCCTTCCTGGGGACTCTTATAGATTCTGTAAAAATGAAGATTTACCTGACAGAGGACAGGTTAACAAGACTTCAAAGTGCTTGCCGCACCCTTCATTCCATTCAACACCCGTCAGTGGCTCAATGCATGGAGGTAATTGGCTTAATGGTAGCGGCAATGGACATAGTACCCTTTGCTCGCCTACACCTCAGACCACTGCAACTGTGCATGCTAAGTCAGTGGAATGGGGATTACTCAGACTTATCCCCTTCTCTGAATCTGGATCAAGAGACCAGAAATTCTCTTCTTTGGTGGCTTTCTCGGCCACATCTGTCCAGGGGGATGCCATTCAGCAGACCAGACTGGACAATTGTAACAACAGACGCCAGCCTTCTAGGTTGGGGTGCCGTCTGGAATTCTCTGAAAGCTCAGGGACAATGGAGTCAGGAGGAGAGTCTCCTGCCAATAAACATTCTGGAATTGAGAGCAGTTCTCAATGCCCTCCTGGCTTGGCCCCAGTTGACAACGCGGGGTTTCATCAGGTTTCAGTCGGACAACATCACGACTGTAGCTTACATCAACCATCAGGGAGGGACACGAAGCTCCCTAGCTATGATGGAAGTATCAAAGATAATTCGCTGGGCAGAGTCTCACTCTTGCCACCTGTCAGCAATCCACATCCCGGGAGTGGAGAACTGGGAGGCGGATTTCTTAAGTCGTCAGACTTTTCATCCAGGGGAGTGGGAACTTCATCCGGAGGTCTTTGCCCAAATACTTCGACGTTGGGGCAAACCGGAGATAGATCTCATGGCGTCTCGACAGAACGCCAAGCTTCCTCGTTACGGGTCCAGATCCAGGGATCCAGAAGCAGTCCTGATAGATGCCCTGACAGCACCTTGGGACTTCAGGATGGCTTACGTGTTTCCACCCTTCCCGATGCTTCCTCGATTGATTGCCAGAATCAAACAAGAGAGAGCATCAGTGATTCTAATAGCACCTGCGTGGCCACGCAGGACTTGGTATGCAGATCTGGTGGACATGTCATCCTGTCCACCTTGGTCTCTACCTCTGAAACAGGACCTTCTGATTCAGGGTCCCTTCAAACATCAAAGTCTAACTTCTCTGAAGCTGACTGCTTGGAAATTGAACGCTTGATTTTATCAAGACGTGGGTTTTCTGAGTCAGTTATTGATACCTTAATACAGGCTAGGAAACCTGTTACCAGAAAGATTTACCATAAGATATGGCGTAAATACCTATATTGGTGTGAATCCAAAGGTTACTCTTGGAGTAAGGTTAGGATTCCTAGGATATTGTCTTTTCTACAAGAAGGTTTAGAAAAGGGTTTATCCGCTAGTTCATTAAAGGGACAGATCTCAGCTCTGTCCATTCTGTTACACAAACGTCTGTCAGAAATTCCTGACGTCCAGGCTTTTTGTCAGGCTTTGGCCAGGATTAAGCCTGTGTTTAAAACGGTTGCTCCACCATGGAGTTTAAACCTTGTTCTTAATGTTTTACAGGGCGTTCCATTTGAACCCCTTCATTCCATTGATATAAAGTTGTTATCTTGGAAAGTTCTATTTTTAATGGCTATTTCCTCGGCTCGAAGAGTCTCTGAGTTATCAGCCTTACATTGTGATTCTCCTTATTTGATTTTTCATTCGGATAAGGTAGTTCTGCGTACTAAACCTGGGTTCTTACCTAAGGTAGTTACTAACAGGAATATCAATCAAGAGATTGTTGTTCCTTCTTTATGCCCAAATCCTTCTTCGAAGAAGGAACGTCTACTGCACAACCTGGATGTAGTCCGTGCTCTAAAATTTTACTTACAGGCAACTAAGGAATTTCGACAAACGTCTTCTCTGTTTGTCGTTTACTCTGGGCAGAGGAGAGGTCAAAAAGCTTCTGCTACCTCTCTTTCTTTTTGGCTTCGTAGCATAATTCGTTTAGCTTATGAGACTGCTGGACAGCAGCCTCCTGAAAGGATTACAGCTCATTCCACTAGAGCTGTGGCTTCTACTTGGGCCTTTAAGAATGAGGCCTCTGTTGAACAGATTTGCAAGGCTGCAACTTGGTCTTCGCTTCATACTTTTTCCAAATTTTACAAATTTGACACTTTTGCTTCATCGGAGGCTATTTTTGGGAGAAAGGTTCTTCAGGCAGTGGTTCCTTCTGTATAAAGAGCCTGCCTATCCCTCCCGTCATCCGTGTACTTTTGCTTTGGTATAGGTATCCCAGAAGTAATGATGACCCGTGGACTGATCACACTTAACAGAAGAAAACATAATTTATGCTTACCTGATAAATTCCTTTCTTCTGTAGTGTGATCAGTCCACGGCCCGCCCTGTTTTAAGGCAGGTAATATTTTTTAATTTATACTCCAGTCACCACTTCACCCTTGGCTTTTCCTTTCTCGTTGGTCCTTGGTCGAATGACTGGGAGTGACGTAGAGGGGAGGAGCTATATGCAGCTCTGCTGGGTGAATCCTCTTGCACTTCCTGTTGGGGAGGAGTTAATATCCCAGAAGTAATGATGACCCGTGGACTGATCACACTACAGAAGAAAGGAATTTATCAGGTAAGCATAAATTATGTTTTTATCCCTCCCTCTCTAGTGACTCTTGTGTGGAAAGATCCACATCTTGGGTAGTCATTATCCCATACGTCACTAGCTCATGGACTCTTGCTAATTACATGAAAGAAAACATAATTTATGTAAGAACTTACCTGATAAATTCATTTCTTTCATATTAGCAAGAGTCCATGAGGCCCGCCCTTTTTTTGTGGTGGACTTTGCCCCTCCTGGTAGGAATGTATATCCCATACGTCACTAGCTCATGGACTCTTGCTAATATGAAAGAAATTAATTTATCAGGTAAGTTCTTACATAAATTATGTGTTTTTTTTTTTTGTTTTTTTTAACATGTCTTCCAATAAGCTCAGAATAACACGTGAAATGCCTAAAGGGACACTAAACCCAAAAATTTTCTTTCGTGATTCTGATAGAGCATGCAATTTTAGGCAACTTTCTAATTTACTCCTATTACATTTTATTCATTCTCTTGGTATCTTTATTTGAAAAGCAAGAATGTAAGTTTAGATGCCAGCCCATTTTTGGTGAACAACCTGGGTGGTTCTTGCTGGTTGGTGGGTAAATTGACCCACCAATAAACAAGTGCTGTCCAGTGTTATGAACCAAAAATTGGCTGGCTCCTTAGCTTAGATGCCTTCTTTTTCAAATAAAGATAGCAAGAGAACGAAGAAAAATTGATAATAGGAGTAAATTAGAAAGTTGCTTAAAATTTAATGCTCTATCTGAATCACAAAATAAAAAATTGGGTTTAGTGTCCCTTTAAGAATAAAGCTATTCTTTTTTTTATTTTTTTTATTTAAAATAAAAGTTCACCGTGAGATATAAACAAGGGAATAGGAACAACCATCAAGTACAATGTATGCATGCATCATTTGAGAACCTTTTCTATGAGTTTGCACCATACATGTCTAGGCATTGTAATGAATTAAATAGAATGATGGGAAAAACTGTGTGAAATTAGAGAGGTGCTATGATTCGCTTAGAATATATCTGAGTATATATAGACGTACTGGTAGTGGGGGAAAGTTGCGTGAAGATAGGGAGAAGGAGAGGGATGTGAGGGGGAGTGGTAAACTTATAATTCATCTTCTGGATTCTTCCTGAAACTAACAATTTCTTGTGAGACTTAAAGGGACAGTAAAGTCTCAAAAGATCTTTCATGATTTAAATAGGGCATGTAATTTTTTTTTTTTAAAACTTTTATTTATCATAACAAGGGTTACCATGTGGAGATGTCTCTCTCATGGGTCACAGATCAATGGTAAACAAAAACATGTTACAATTCAGTGTTTACACTGCAAAACTAGGTCTATCTTGTTACGAGTGGCAATATTACATACAGTCTCTCAGCAGGTGTTTCCAAGTTTTTCTCCTAAGGCAAAAAGGAAGTTCTACGAACTGTGTCCCAGGAGTTGTTCTTTTTGCAGCAATAGTCCATGATAAATCCCTCTTTTCCTTTTTCTTCTCTCAGTTTCCTCCCATCCCTCCCTCATCCCCCCCCCAACTCCTCCCAACAGTACAGCGTTCAATACTAACTTGATACAAATAATAATCATCCTAACGGTAACAATCAGATTTGAATCTGATCCTCTCTCTGCACTGATCTGTTTGGATCTTGATCGTCTCTCATAGTTAGGTCTTTTGTTCTCCCCTGGGCAGTAGCAGAAAGACAGACTTCGCATTGTGTAGGCAGATGTCTACTAACTCATCTTTCATGTTTCGTGTTTCTCTTCATACAGAAAACCCCATTTACCTCTCAGGTGTTGTTCTAATAGGATCTCAGTGTTTCTAAGGGGGAATAAAAGCTGTGTTTGCACAGTGGTATGTAGAGTGTGTATGTAGGGCTCCCATTTTTTCAGAAAAGGTCTAGTTCTCAATTGTACATCTCTCAGGGCGTCTGCCGCTTCATATGTAAGCTGTGTCTGGATGTTTGTTTTGAGTTGTGATAGTGTGGGTGACCTCGGGCTCAGCCAATTTTTGAATATAAGTTTCCTAGCTTGTAAGATGATGTTAGTGATCATTTTTTTAAGGGAGTTAGGTGTGGAGGTCGGGATCTCCAGGAACACTATCAGTCTGGGGGATATTGTCAGTTCAGTGTGGAACGTGGATTTTATCCAGTATGCTGTCATGCCCCAAAATTTCCGTATCCTAGGGCATAGCCACAGCAAGTGGGGTAGGTCCGCATCTGCTGCTTTGCATTTCTTACAGTGACCTTCTGTTTCTGGCCTCCATTTTTTGAATGTCTTAGGTGGTATGTATGCTGCTTGCAACAGTCTGGTATGTGATTCTCTAGTAGTTGCTGATAAAGTTGCTCCTCTTGTATTTTGTATGCTGCGCTGTATTACGTCTGGTGTGATTTCAGTGTTTAGGGTGCGTGTCCATGTGTCACTGATATGCGTGATCGTGGCTACATTCGTCTGTTTCATATGCAGTCTGTAAGTTGGGGAGATAGACGTGTTACCTTGCATTGTCATATGTAGCAGTCTGTTGACGTCAGAGTTTTGGTCAGTAAGTTCTATGTGCCCTAGTAAGTCTTGGATGTAGTGTCTTGCTTGTAGGTATGCGAAATGGTGTGTGCGGGGTAGATTGAATTGGGTTTGTAGTTCTTGAAAGGGCTTGACCTTCATGTCCAACCCATTTATCAGTTGGGACACAGCAGTCAACCCCTTAGTTTCCCATGTGGAAAGCACTGGGGAATCAATCCCTGCGGGAAATCCTGGGTTACCTCTCAGAGGGAGGTATTTTGTGTAGGTAGGGTCAAATCGGGATCTCTTGCATAGTCTCCACCAAGTAGAGAGGGGCTGAGATATTAGTGGGTAATTTCTAGTTAGCTTGAGTGTGCTTGACGGTGCCATATGTGGGAGCGCCTGTAGGGACCATGGAGCCGTAGCCTGCTTTTCAAGATCTGGCAGTGTGAAGTGTCCTTTTTCTGTCAACCAGTCCAGTACATATTTGACCTGGGCTGCCTCACAGTATGCCTCGAGGTTGGGGACAGCTAAGCCCCCTGAATTGATCTCCGCCGTCAATCTAGACGAGTTTATTTTATGCTTTTTCCCTGCCCATATAAAAGCGAGCATCGCTTTATTTAGTGTTTGTGTGTCCGCTTTCTGGATGTAATGAGGTATCATCTGAAATAAGTACAAGAGTTTCGGGAATATGATCATTTTGACGAGGGCGATCCTACCCGGTAATGCTACCGGGAGGCTACTCCATCTGAGCAATGTCTCTTGGAGGTCTTTTATCAGGGGACGGTAATTTAGGTGGTACCACTCTCCGGGGTTATGGGATAACTTGACTCCCAGGTATTTGAAAGAGTGGGTAACTTGTTTGAAGTTGTATGGTAGGGTAGCGCAGGGTGCTCTTGGGAGTAGCCAGACTAACTCTGACTTGTCCGCGTTTATCTTGTAGCCTGAGATCTGACTAAACTGGAGTATGATTTGCATGACGTGTGGGATGTTTATTTTTGGGTTTTGTAAGTACAGAATCATGTCGTCTGCAAAGAGGGACAGATGGCACTGGACTTTACCCACCCACAGTCCTTCTGACTCTGCTCTGATCTTGATAGCCAGGGGTTCGATGGCAATGTCAAAAAGGAGGGGTGACAGCGGGCAGCCCTGTCTTGTACCCCTGCCCAATTGGAATGGAGGTGAGGGAATGCCATTAATCAAAACTGAGGCGTGTGGACTCGCGTATAGGGATTTGATTGTGGATGCGAAAGGGCCCTTGATACCGAATTTATCTAAGGTGTTGAAAAGATGGTCCCAAAGGACCATGTCAAAGGCCTTCTCCGCGTCTATAAGTAGGGCGCAGGCATCTATGTCTGAGTCCCCTCCTTCGCCAGCCTGATTCCAGAAGTGTGTCAGTATAAATTGGAGCTTGCGAATGTTTAATACCGAGGATCTACCCTTCACAAACCCCGTCTGGTCTCGGTGTATCAGTGTGGGTAGGGTTATTGCGAGTCTATCCGCCAGGATCTTGGTTAGCAGTTTGTAGTCCTGGTTTAACAGGGATATTGGGCGGTAGGATTGGGTGAGTAAATTGTCTCTTCCTTCCTTGGGAATTACACAGATGTTAGCTTCTGTGAAGCGGGTAGAGATCTTTTCCTCACCTTTCATGATTTTATTGTAGAGAGTGGTAAGTGTTACCACCACCTCCTCCTTCACTAGTTTGTAAAACTCTCCTGGTAGTCCATCCGGACCAGGGGTTTTGTCAAGGGGCAGAGTTTTTATGGTCTTTACTATTTCTGTCTCTGAGATGGGTGTGTTGAGGAGAGTTAGATGTTCTTCTGAGATGGTAGGGTTGTGTATGGTTTCCCAAAAGGATGTTTTCTGTGTACCGTCTACTGCCTCCACTTTATATAAGGTTTTGTAATAGTTCATGAAGGCGGTTTGTATCTGTGATGTGGTGGTGTGAGTAGTATTCCCTACTTTGATGGCTCCTATATATTTATTGGGTTTAGCAAATTTAGTGAGTCTGGCCAGGAGTTTCCCTGTCTTATCTCCGTGTCTGTAAAAATTTGCTTGAGTTGCTGTCATCTCCCTGACAGTGTTTTGTTGTAGCGATAGGTCTCTAAGTGTTTTTGCATCAGTGTATTGTTTTTTCGTCGTCAGGTTGGGGTTTCGTAAGTATTTATTTCTAGCACTGATCACCCTTCTCAGTAGGTTCTCGCTCTTTTGTTTCAGGCGTTTGGACCTTCTGATTATGTAAGAGGATATAAGACCCCTCATCACCGCTTTTCCCGCCTCCCAGAGTAATAGGGTGTCATTTCGGTGTTCGGAGTTTAGAGTCATGTAAGTTTTCCATTCTCCCTGTAGATATCTCTTAAAATTTATGTCCCCATATAAATAAGTGGGGAAAAAAACACCTACGGGGTCCCTCTCTAGCTGGCATGAGATTGATCTTGAGGCTAATGGGGGCATGGTCAGATATGGTTGCAGGATCTATGGAGGTGTTGGTGATCTGGTGTCCCAGGGTGTGTGTTGTGAGGAATAGATCTATTCTGGAAAGGGTGTCTTTGGCTGTGGTGGTACAAGTGTAATTTTTTTCTTCTGGGTGTTGATCTCGCCAAATGTCAGTCAGTGCTAAAGCGTATTTGAATTTGGACAGGATCAGGGAATCTCTCTTTGCGTTTCTATAGGTCGTATTATGTCTTGTTGCAGAGTTTGGATCTCTGAATCTGTCTGCTGGGGTTTGGGGGGCTATATTATAGTCTCCCCCTAGAATTATCGGGGAGTCAGCAAATTTTGTTGTGAGAGTGCTGAAATTTCCCCAGAAGTCTTTTTTATCAGTGTGTGGGCCGTAGACTCCTCCTATAATAATGTGTTTATGATTGAGTTTGAGTTTTATTAACACGTATCTACCTTCGGGGTCTGTCAGTTGTTTAACTATAGTGTAATCTAGATTTCTTTCATGTAATTAACAAGAGTCCATGAGCTAGTGACGTATGGGATATACATTCCTACCAGGAGGGGCAAAGTTTCCCAAACCTTAAAATGCCTATAAATACACCCCTCACCACACCCACAAATCAGTTTTACAAACTTTGCCTCCAAGGGAGGTGGTGAAGTAAGTTTGTGCTAGATTCTACGTTGATATGCGCTCCGCAGCAAGTTGGAGCCCGGTTTTCCTCTCAGCGTGCAGTGAATGTCAGAGGGATGTGAGGAGAGTATTGCCTATTGAATGCAGTGATCTCCTTCTACGGGGTCTATTTCATAAGGTTCTCTGTTATCGGTCGTAGAGATTCATCTCTTACCTCCCTTTTCAGATCGACGATATACTCTTATATTTACCATTTCCTCTACTGATTCTCGTTTCAGTACTGGTTTGGCTTTCTACAAACATGTAGATGAGTGTCCTGGGGTAAGTAAGTCTTATTTTCTGTGACACTCTAAGCTATGGTTGGGCACTTTATTTATAAAGTTCTAAATATATGTATTCAAACATTTATTTGCCTTGACTCAGAATGTTCAACTTTCCTTATTTCCAGACAGTCAGTTTCATATTTGGGATTATGCTTTAAATTATCATATTTTGTCTTACCTAAAAAATTTGACTTTTTTCCCTGTGGGCTGTTAGGCTCGCGGGGGCTGAAAATGCTTCATTTTATTGCGTCATTTTTGGCGCGGATTTTTTTGGCGCAAAAATTCATTTCCGTTTCCGGCGTCATACGTGTCGCCGGAAGTTGCGTCATTTTTTGACGTTATTTTGCGCCAAAGATGTCGGCGTTCCGGATGTGGCGTCATTTTTGGCGCCAAAAGCATTTAGGCGCCAAATAATGTGGGCGTCTTATTTGGCGCCAAAAAATATGGGCGTCGTTTTTGTCTCCACATTATTTCAGTCTCATTTTCATTTGCTTCTGGTTGCTAGAAGCTTGATGTTTGGCATTTTTTTCCCATTCCTGAAACTGTCTTATAAGGAATTTGATTTATTTTGCTTTATATGTTGTTTTTTCTCTTACATATTGCAAGATGTCTCACGTTGCATCTGAGCCAGAAGATACTACAGGAAAACCACTGCCTGCTGGATCTACCAAAGCTAAGTGTATCTGCTGTAAACTTTTGGTAGCTATTTCTCCAGCTGTTGTTTGTAATAATTGTCATGACAAACTTGTTAAAGCAGATAATATTTCCTTTAGTGATGTACCATTGCCTGTTGCAGTTCCCTCAACATCTAAGGTGCAGAATGTTCCTGATAACATAAGAGATTTTGTTTCTGAATCCATAAAGAAGGCTTTGTCTGTTATTTCTCCTTCTAGTAAACGTAAAAAGTCTTTTAAATCTTCTCTCTCTACAGATGAATTTTTAAATGAACACCATCATTCTGATTCTTTGGACTCTTCTAGTTCAGAGGATTCTGTCTCAGAGATTGATGCTGATAAATCTTCATATTTATTTAAGATGGAATTTATTCGCTCTTTACTTAAAGAAGTACTAATTGCTTTAGAAATAGAGGATTCTAGTCCTCTTGATACTAATTCTATACGTTTGGATAAGGTTTTTAAAGCTCCTGCGGTTATTCCAGAAGTCTTTCCTGTTCCTAATGCTATTTCTGCAGTAATTGCTAAGGAATGGGATAAATTGGGTAATTCATTTACTCCTTCTAAACGTTTTAAGCAATTATATCCTGTTCCGCCTGACAGGTTAGAATTTTGGGACAAAATCCCTAAAGTTGATGGGGCTATTTCTACCCTTGCTAAACGTACTACCATTCCTACGTCAGATGGTACCTCGTTTAAGGATCCTTTAGATAGAAAAATTGAATCTTTTCTAAGAAAAGCTTATCTATGTTCAGGTAATCTTCTTAGACCTGCTATATCATTGGCTGATGTTGCTGCAGCTTCAACTTTTTGGTTGGAAACTCTAGCGCAACAAGTAACAAATCGTGATTCTCATGATATTATTATTCTTCTCCAGCATGCTAATAATTTCATCTGTGATGCCATTTTTGATATTATTAGAGTTGATGTTAGATTTATGTCTCTGGCTATCTTAGCCAGAAGAGCTTTATGGCTTAAGACTTGGAATGCTGATATGGCTTCTAAATCAACTCTACTTTCCATTTCTTTCCAGGGAAACAAATTATTTGGTTCTCAGTTGGATTCTATTATTTCAACTGTTACTGGTGGGAAAGGAACTTTTTTACCACAGGATAAAAAGTCTAAAGGTAAAAACAGGGCTAACAATCGTTTTCGTTCCTTTCGTTTCAACAAAGAACAAAAGCCTGATCCTTCGTCCTCAGGAGCAGTTTCAGTTTGGAAACCATCTCCAGTCTGGAATAAATCCAAGCCTGCTAGAAAGGCAAAGCCTGCTTCTAAGTTCACATGAAGGTACGGCCCTCATTCCAGTTCAGCTGGTAGGGGGCAGGTTACGTTTTTTCAAAGAAATTTGGATCAAATCTGTTCACAATCTTTGGATTCAGAACATTGTTTCAGAAGGGTACAGAATTGGTTTCAAGATGAGACCTCCTGCAAAGAGATTTTTTCTTTCCCATGTCCCAGTAAATCCAGTAAAAGCTCAAGCATTTCTGAATTGTGTTTCAGATCTAGAGTTGGCTGGAGTAATTATGTCAGTTCCAGTTCCGGAACAGGGGATGGGGTTTTATTCAAATCTCTTCATTGTACCAAAGAAGGAGAATTCCTTCAGACCAGTTCTGGATCTAAAATTATTGAATCGTTATGTAAGGATACCAACGTTCAAGATGGTAACTGTAAGGACTATATTGCCTTTTGTTCAGCAAGGGAATTATATGTCCACAATAGATTTACAGGATGCATATCTGCATATTCCGATTCATCCAGATCATTATCAGTTCCTGAGATTCTCTTTTCTAGACAAGCATTACCAATTTGTGGCTCTACCGTTTGGCCTTGCTACAGCTCCAAGAATTTTCACAAAGATTCTCGGTGCTCTTCTGTCTGTAATCAGAGAACAGGGTATTGTGGTATTTCCTTATTTGGACGATATCTTGGTACTTGCTCCGTCTTTACATTTAGCAGAGTCTCATACGAATCGACTTGTGTTGTTTCTTCAAGATCATGGTTGGAGGATCAATTTACCAAAAAGTTCTTTGATTCCTCAAACAAGGGTAACCTTTCTGGGTTTCCAGATAGATTCAGTGTCCATGACTCTGTCTTTAACAGACAAGAGACGTCTAAAATTGATTACAGCTTGTCGAAACCTTCAGTCACAATCATTCCCTTCGGTAGCCTTATGCATGGAAATTCTAGGTCTTATGACTGCTGCATCGGACGCGATCCCCTTTGCTCGTTTTCACATGCGACCTCTTCAGCTCTGTATGCTGAACCAATGGTGCAGGGATTACACGAAGATATCTCAATTAATATCTTTAAAACCGATTGTTCGACACTCTCTAACGTGGTGGACAAATCACCATCGTTTAATTCAGGGGGCTTCTTTTGTTCTTCCGACCTGGACTGTAATTTCAACAGATGCAAGTCTCACAGGTTGGGGAGCTGTGTGGGGATCTCTGACGGCACAAGGAGTTTGGGAATCTCAGGAGATGAGATTACCGATCAATATTTTGGAACTCCGTGCAATTTTCAGAGCTCTTCAGTTTTGGCCTCTTCTGAAGAGAGAATCGTTCATTTGTTTTCAGACAGACAATGTCACAACTGTGGCATACATCAATCATCAAGGAGGGACTCACAGTCCTCTGGCTATGAAAGAAGTATCTCGAATTTTGGTTTGGGCGGAATCCAGCTCCTGTCTAATCTCTGCGGTTCATATCCCAGGTGTAGACAATTGGGAAGCGGATTATCTCAGTCGCCAAACGTTGCATCCGGGCGAATGGTCTCTTCACCCAGAGGTATTTCTTCAGATTGTTCAATTGTGGGGGCTCCCAGAGATAGATCTGATGGCCTCTCATCTAAACAAGAAACTTCCCAGGTATCTGTCCAGATCCCGGGATCCTCAGGCGGAGGCAGTGGATGCATTATCACTTCCTTGGAAGTATCATCCTGCCTATATCTTTCCGCCTCTAGTTCTTCTTCCAAGAGTAATCTCCAAGATTCTGAGGGAATGCTCGTTTGTTCTGCTAATAGCTCCGGCATGGCCTCACAGGTTTTGGTATGCGGATCTTGTCCGGATGGCATCTTGCCAGCCATGGACTCTTCCGTTAAGACCAGACCTTCTGTCACAAGGTCCTTTTTTCCATCCGGATCTGAAATCCTTAAATTTAAAGGTATGGAGATTGAACGCTTGATTCTTGGTCATAGAGGTTTCTCTGACTCCGTGATTAATACTATGTTACAGGCTCGTAAATCTGTATCTCGAGAGATATATTATAGAGTCTGGAAGATTTATATTTCATGGTGTCTTTCTCATCATTTTTCTTGGCATTCTTTTAGAATACCGAGAATTTTACAATTTCGTCAGGATGGTTTGGATAAGGGTTTGTCCGCAAGTTCTTTGAAAGGACAAATCTCTGCTCTTTCTGTTCTTTTTCACAGAAAGATTGCTATTCTTCCTGATATTCATTGTTTTGTACAAGCTTTGGTTCGTATAAAACCTGTCATTAAGTCAATTTCTCCTCCTTGGAGTTTGAATTTGGTTCTGGGAGCTCTTCAAGCTCCTCCGTTTGAACCTATGCATTCATTGGACATTAAATTACTTTCTTGGAAAGTTTTGTTCCTTTTGGCCATCTCTTCTGCTAGAAGAGTTTCTGAATTATCTGCTCTTTCGTGTGAGTCTCCTTTTCTGTTTTTTCATCAGGATAAGGCGGTGTTGCGAACTTCTTTTGAATTTTTACCTAAAGTTGTGAATTCCAACAACATTAGTAGAGAAATTGTGGTTCCTTCATTATGTCCTAATCCTAAGAATTCTAAGGAGAAATCATTGCATTCTTTGGATGTTGTTAGAGCTTTGAAATATTATGTTGAAGCTACGAAATCTTTCCGTAAGACTTCTAGTCTATTTGTTATCTTTTCCGGTTCTAGGAAAGGCCAGAAAGCTTCTGCCATTTCTTTGGCATCTTGGTTGAAATCTTTAATTCATCTTGCCTATGTTGAGTCGGGTAAAACTCCGCCTCAAAGAATTACAGCTCATTCTACTAGGTCAGTATCTACTTCCTGGGCGTTTAGGAATGAAGCTTCGGTTGACCAGATCTGCAAAGCAGCAACTTGGTCTTCTTTGCATACTTTTACTAAATTCTACCATTTTGATGTATTTTCTTCTTCTGAAGCAGTTTTTGGTAGGAAAGTTCTTCAGGCAGCGGTTTCAGTTTGAATCTTCTGCTTATGTTTTTTGTTAAACTTTATTTTGGGTGTGGATTATTTTCAGCAGGAATTGGCTGTCTTTATTTTATCCCTCCCTCTCTAGTGACTCTTGTGTGGAAAGATCCACATCTTGGGTAGTCATTATCCCATACGTCACTAGCTCATGGACTCTTGTTAATTACATGAAAGAAAACATAATTTATGTAAGAACTTACCTGATAAATTCATTTCTTTCATATTAACAAGAGTCCATGAGGCCCACCCTTTTTTGTGGTGGTTATGATTTTTTTGTATAAAGCACAATTATTCCAATTCCTTATTTTATATGCTTCGCACTTTTTCTTATCACCCCACTTCTTGGCTATTCGTTAAACTGATTTGTGGGTGTGGTGAGGGGTGTATTTATAGGCATTTTAAGGTTTGGGAAACTTTGCCCCTCCTGGTAGGAATGTATATCCCATACGTCACTAGCTCATGGACTCTTGTTAATATGAAAGAAATGAATTTATCAGGTAAGTTCTTACATAAATTATGTTTTTTCCTAAAGAGGATAGCTACTCCTCTGGCTCTTTTCCTTTCATACGTAGTGTGGATAACGTCACCCACCCATCCCTGTCTTAGTTTCTGATGCTCTGCATTAGTTAAATGGGTTTCTTCCAAGATTGCTATGTCTGCATGTTGGTTTCTTAAATGTTTTAAAATGGTTTTTCTTTTGATGGGGGACGTGATGCCCCCCACGTTCCAGGAAACTAATTTCATGGGGAAACTAGAAGGGGTGTGTGCAGTGGGAATGTGAGAAAGTGGTATGAGAAAAAAATGGAGTAAGTCTGTCCTTTTTTACTTACCGCCAACTGCCCAGGGGAGAGCGGGTATGACTATCCAAGTGTTTTAAGGCAGCAGTACTGTTGATCAGCTTTCTGCAGAGGTAAACAATAAGTTCTAAATTATAAATTAGCACAATAAATACATATACAGATAGGTGTTAATTCCTGCTGTTTACAGTTAGCAATATGTATCAGCAATTCCTGACTTGTTTAAATTCAAACAGTAACTGAACTTATAAACTATTCAGCTGTCAAACCTTGCAAAATCCCAAAAGCCCCCCCCCCTCCCACTTTGAAAAGGATATATTTGCAGTTTGTTGCACCAATTTCTGTGCTTTATGTCCCTCCAGTGAGTCCTAATAGGTTTAAAAGTCCTGAGTTGAGGATTTTTAATCTTGCTTGGTTTTCTCCTACTTCATGTGTCTTCTTCTTGCTGGGCCTGCCTTGGCCTATCTGCACGCCTCTGGATTTGATCTAGGAACAGTTGAAGGTGTTTTGGAGAATCAAATATCTTTGGGCCTTGTGGCGTCTGCAGTCGCAATCTGGCTGGGTAGAGAAGTGCTATGGATTCACCTTGAGCTATAAGGTCTCTGCAGTAAGGCGTGAATTCTCTCCTTTTCTTTGAGACATCAGCGGAATAATCCTGGAAGATGAAAATTTTTCTCCCTTCAAAATCAATAGGTGTCTTTTGTCTGTACGCTCTGAGTATTAGCGTTTTATCTTTGAAATTTAGGTAGCGTACCATTATCTGTCTAGGTGCACCATCTTGCTGGGAAGTTCCCACTCTGTGAGCTCTTTCTGCTATACATGGTATACTTGTAGGTGGGAGTTTGAGTATACCTGGGAGAATAGTCTCTACAAAGTTCATTAGGTCCCCCGAGGGGACAGATTCTGGCACTCCAACTATTCTTAAATTGTTCCGTCTTGAACGGTTCTCCAAGTCCTCTACTTTGGCCTGTAGCAATTTGTTTTGCCTTTGGAGAGTAGTAATGGAGGAAGTTGTGTCCCTGTGTCTTTCTTCTCCTTCTGCTGTTTTCTGTTCCACGGCCGTTAGGCGTGTGGAGAAGGCTCTGAGGTCTGTGGATAGGCTGTCCATTCCTGTTTGCAACTGTTCTATTTTAGGCAAGAAGAGCGCAGATAATTGCGATACAATAGGATGTGTATCTTGTGTCGAGGTAGTAGATGTTTCTAGCATTGACTGAGTCAGGTCTTGGTTATCAGTTTGGGTTCTCTGGCATCTCTCCGTTTGCTTCTGTCTACCTGCCATGTTGTCAGTCTTTTTGGTATATGGGGTATAGTATTTTTGCATACAGGCAAATCTCAGTAAAGGTTGTGTTGTAGATGTAACTTAGTAAGGGGATTAAACTTTTCCCATAGGACTAGGAGATTTAGTTTCTCTTCTGTGTCTGGAGGTTTATGGTTGGGGGGGGGGGGTACAGTGGCTCCGGTTTAGTGTGCCATGTCTATAGTGGCCCCCTAAGTAGATTTAACAACTGATCTGCTGGTAGTCAGTCTTATGGTAGGGTGGGTTTTTCCCTAATTGTCCGCCTCGCCTGCGAGTCTGGCACTGCTGTGTTACAGAGTCATCTCTTCCCCACGTGGGATCTATCTATGTAACGCTGACAGCTTTCTCAAGCTCTTTGCTAGCGGCCTCTCAGTGGTGGGCAGGGTCCCCTGCAAGGGGCAGGAACAGTATAGTAAACTTGGGAGGAGAGGGGGGATAATAAGGCTATTGAGCCCCCAAATATAAAGCAGTTCACTTTTGCCGGTGAGTGTTATTACTTAGCACTATTATAGACTGGCCGATACCTAAGATGGCCGCCGTCAGTTTGATGCGTGGTTCTCTGGGTGTTGGGGCAGAGTACCTTGTCTGTTTCTGCTTTTCAAGAGACTGGGATTAAACCCTCTTCTGTTAACCCCCAGCCTATTTGGCTTCTCACCTACTCCTTTTCGGTGATATGGGAGGTCTGGCTTTTCTGATCGCCGCCGCGATCGTGTGTCCGCTACTTGTCTGTACGGCTGCCGGCGGGGGAGCGGATTGAAGGCGCCCCTCACTTTATCTTGTCCGGGCAGGTGTCCGATGAATATCCTGCCAAGGATTGCAGCTTATTGGCACTTTCATAGGGCATGTAATTTTAAACAACTTTCCAATTTACTTTTATTACCAATTTTGCTTTGTTCTCTTGGTATTCTTAGTTGAAAGCTAAATCTAGGAGGTTCATGTGCTAATTTCTTAGACCTTGAAGACTGCCTCTAATCGGAAAGCATTTTGACAGTTTTTCACCACTAGAGGGCGTTAGTTCATGTGTTTCATATAGATAACATTGAGCTCCGGCACGTGAAGCTCCTAAGAGCAAGCACTGATTGGCTAAAAATGCATGTCTGTCAAAAGAACTGAAATAAGGGGGCAGTTTCCAGAGACAGAGATACAAGGTAATCACAGAGGTAAAAAGTATATTATTATAACTGTGTTGGTTATGCAAAATTGGGGAATGGGTAATAAAGGGATTATCTACCTTTTTAAACAACAAAAATTCTGGTGTTTACTGTCCCTTTAAATCAGCACTTAAGATCCATGCCATGGTTGTATCTTTTAATAGCATACACATAGTCTTATGTTTCAAAATGATTGATTTTCAAATACCTCTGTTTCTGTTTGTTATATTTGTAAGTGGCTTAGTGTGGGGTTAGTTGTCTGGGAACCAGTGACATCAGCATCTAACTTTATTTTAGGGGAATATACTTACCCAGTATATTGGAAGAGAATTTTGGGTTTCTGTAGGACTCTTACAGGCCCATTTATCAAAGGGCTTGCGGACCTGATCCGACACTGCGGATCAGGTCCGCAAGACCTCGCTAAATGCGGAGAGCAATACGCTCTCCGCATTTAACATTGCACCAGCAGCTCACAAGAGCTGCTGGTGCAACGCCGCCCCCTGCTGACTCTCGGCCAATCGGCCGCCAGCAGGGAGGTGTCAATCAACCCGATCGTATTCGATCGGGTTGATTTCCTGCGATTCCTGTCCGCCTGCTCAGAGCAGGCGGACAGGGTTATGGAGCAGCGGTCTTTGTGACCGCTGCTTCATAAGTTGTGTTTCTGGCGAGTCTGAAGACTCGCCAGAAACACGGCCCTTCAAGCTCTGTACGGAGCTTGATAAATGGGCCTTATAGACTTTTGGGTTAGCTTGTAATTCTAGCAACCTCCTTTTGTATATCAAGAATTAGGTTAGTATATTTTATACTGCCCTACAAACGTCTAGATGGCTTGGCAAACTAGTAATTGCCACTCTCCATAGTCTTACTGAACATAGTGATAAAGGATATGTCCATTCATAAAGTGATCAAGAAATGTATGAATTTGAGCTAATGTTTTCAGGAATCCCTCAAAGGAAACAAAAAAATATAGAATAGTGTAATACTGTTATTCACTGAATGGAGTTGCTGATCGATGGTATCTTACTCACATGAGGTGGATATACAATAAGCTATTTCACTGTGCACGCCTGCTTTTATACTGGCAGGTAAAGAAATATTTATTTAAAAAATATAAAAACATAAAAAAACATATTTCATGTGTTTTTTATATGTTTTAAAATATTTTTATTTTTTTTTACCTTCCTAACGATTGGGATACTGTTTACCTGCCAGTATAAAAGCAGGCGTGCACAGTGAAAGAGCTTATTGTATCTCCACTCCATGTGAGTAAGATACCATCGATCAGCAACTCCATTCAGTGCATAATAACAGTATTACACTATTCTATTTTTTTATTTTTTCCTTTGAGAGATTCCTGAAAACATTGGCTCAAATTCATCCATTTCTTGATCACTATCTGAATGGACATAGCCTTTATCACGAACTTTAGATCATTTGATCACTTGTATTTTTTTGCCAATAACAATATGGCTATATTTGTATATTGGAATCTGTGTTGAGTTTACCCATGATTCTCCCAAGTCTGTGTAAGAAAACCTTGAAGACTGTAAATCCATATGTTTGTCTTTTGGTAGTTAGTATTTTTTTCTTAACAGGTTATAAGTTATATAATATTATTATTATTATATTTTTATTTCAGGTGACGATGCCAGGATCCGCGGCCTCTGCTCTGACTATTGTATAGGGTCTACATCAAAAGCCTCTGTAATACAGCATCATACTGGAATATTGTACTCTGTGCAAATACACCATTTGCTTCTGCTAAAGGTCTTATGGAGCTCTAGGGAGGATAGTCAGAGGCTGGCCGCGCTTCACTGTGCTCTTCTGCATATGGATCAGCCATCTCACTGGGACACACAGGTAATGCTGTATATATAGGACTGTATGTTTTACTTACTTTTTATAATGCCATTTGGTTAACCGTTATTTACGCTGGCAGAAACTGTAGCAGGGGTGTAGGCAAAGTTGTAAATGTCAGGCTGTGACTTAAATGCACAACTTTATAAATTATTTTTACATCTGCAATTACCCATCTTCTCTTATCACATCCTAATTTTCCATAGCGTCATCCTAATTTTCCATAGCGTCATTATTGTGCTCGCGGATCCAGTGTACAGAATCCAAATGTATGACAAGAGGATCTTTGCTTGGTGTATTTGTTTACATTCTTATGCTGTGATGCCACATAAAGATGTGAGATTAACATTCACTCAAGTGGAAAAATCTGGATCCCCACCAGACTACATAGTTTCTTCAACCCATTCCCTCTTTCTGCTAGCGTGCATGTGGGTTCTAATAGATGTGTGTGTTATGGTAAAAGGTAGAGTCCCAGTCACGGTTAACCTTTAGGCATTCCTATGTGTCCACCTGGGCCTGCCAGATCATGCAGGAGCAAAGATCTTAGGGATTCAAAACATGCCAAGGCCTAAGAAACATCTCTCACACTCTCACACGCACACTCACTCTCTCTCACTCTCTCTTACTCTCTCTCTCTCTCTCTCTCTCTCTCTCTCTCTCTCTTACTCTCACTCTCTCACTCTCTCTCTTACTCTCTCTCTCTCTCTCTCTCTCTCTCTCTCTCTCTCTCTCTCTCTCTCTCTCTCTCTCTCTCTCTCTCTTACTCTCACTCTCTCACTATCTCTCACTCTCACTCTCTCACTCTCTCTCTCGAAATTGTCCTTAGCAGGGAGTTAGAAGCAAAAAGAAGCTCCGATATTGAGAAATGTTACAATTTAGGAGAATGTATTAAACCTTATGGAAGAAAAGGTTTACTTAATGATGGGAATACCTGCTTTCTATAGTGAAATATGGGAGTAGTCCAATTCTTCGGATCCTAGATTTAAATTGTAGCGTGGTTTTTGTCAAACCAATGACTTATTATTATAGCCTAGGGGAGGCCCATGCTTAGATTGTGTAGGTGAACCACTACTTTTAGTCTTTAATTTACCTCCCCTCTTTTTTATTTTTATTTTTTAATCTGCCATGGAGCTTTATGCTTTGTTCTTTTTCATTTTGTTTGTCTTCTACAGATGAGTTATATGTTTCTCAGTTTATTGCACTTAATGGTTCTGACAGCTCACACTTCTTGTTACATAGTGTTATGTGAATTGTACGTGAATTTCAGCGTCCATTGTAATGAGTATTGTAACCGTCGTCATCAGTTGACTATCTTTGAAATGATAGGTTGACTTGTAATTTGAACAATACTGCTGCTTTGTTCATTTAAAAAAAAATCAAACACCATACACATAAGGAGGACTTTAAGGATTTTTTTTATCCAGCTCTTCACCACAGCATCTCCAGTGATTTGGTCCCATCCTTACTATTAATTGCATATTTCAAACAATATATGCAACCTGCACCTGTGTGGGTGATCAAGCTAATTATGCAATTTCCTTATAAAATCCATTAAAATTCTGGAAATTGGCTGCATTTACCATCTGGGCGTATTGGAATATAGCTCTCCTTGCAAACTCGGCTCATTTGAATTGGTTAATGGTTTAATTTGCAAAACAGCTATTTAATATACAAAAATAAACCCAAGTGAGTGATTTTTTTTTTCCATACATTTTAAAATCTGCATCTGGTATAACAAGTCATTGGGACACACGTTAAAGGGACATTAAACACTTTGCAATATACTTTCATGATTTTATATTGCCTTACCAAACTCTCTTTATATATACAATTTATTATTTATTTTGTTCCCTTTTCCTGTAATTCCATTCTGAAATTCTGAGCATTTTAGTTCCTGTTAGAAATGGAAGTGCAGAACACTGTTATATTCCACACGGCCATTGGCTGCGCACTCTAGAAACCTATTTTATAACTGTCTCTAATTGGCTACAGCAGAGAAGGTAACGTAAGTTACAATATGACATCTCCCATTGTTTTATAGACACTACATTTTACACTTATTTTGTCAATATTTTAAACAACTAATAAAATGTTAAAAAAATACATCTACATGTTATTCTCAAACTAATCTTTTCTTTGTATCATTCTATCTAGCATTTATTTCTTTCATGTAATTAGCAAGAGTCCATGAGCTAGTGACGTATGGGATATACATTCCTACCAGGAGGGGCAAAGTTTCCCAAACCTCAAAATGCCTATAAATACACCCCTCACCACACCCACAATTCAGTTTTACAAACTTTGCCTCCGATGGAGGTGGTGAAGTAAGTTTGTGCTAGATTCTACGTTGATATGCGCTCCGCAGCAAGTTGGAGCCCGGTTTTCCTCTCAGCGTGCAGTGAATGTCAGAGGGATGTGAGAAGAGTATTGCCTATTAGAATACAGTGATCTCCTTCTACGGGGTCTATTTCATAGGTTCTCTGTTATCGGTCGTAGAGATTCATCTCTTACCTCCTTTTTCAGATCGACGATATACTCTTATATATACCATTACCTCTGCTGATTCTCGTTTCAGTACTGGTTTGGCTATCTGCTATATGTAGATGAGTGTCCTGGGGTAAGTAAGTCTTATTTTCTGTGACACTCCAAGCTATGGTTGGGCACTTTGTTTATAAAGTTCTAAATATATGTATTCAAACATTTATTTGCCTTGACTCAGAATGTTCAACTTTCCTTATTTTCAGACAGTCAGTTTCATATTTGGGATAATGCATTTTTTGATTTATTCATTTTTTCTTACCTTCAAAAATTTGACTCTTCCCGGTGGGCTATTAGGCTCGCGGGGGCTGAAAATGCCTCTTTTTTATTACGTCATTTTTGGCGCGGACTTTTTTGGCGCAAAATTCTATTTCCGTTTCCGGCGTCATACGTGTCGCCGGAAGTTACGTTATTTCGCGCCAAAAATGTCGGCGTTCCGGATATGGCGTCATTTTGGCGCCAAAAGCATTTAGGCGCCAAATAATATGGGCGTCGCTTTAGTCTCCTCAATTATTTAAGTCTCATTTTTTATTGCTTCTGGTTGCTAGAGGCTTGTTCTTGGCATTTTTTCCCATTCCTGAAACTGTCATTTAAGGAATTTGATCAATTTTGCTTTATATATATGTTGTTTTTTCTCTTACATATTGCAAGATGTCTCACGTTGCATCTGAGTCAGAAGATACTACAGGAAAATCGCTGTCAAGTACTGAATCTACCAAAGCTAAGTGCATCTGCTGTAAACTTTTGGTAGCCATTTCTCCAGCTGTTGTTTGTATTGATTGTCATGACAAACTTGTTAAAGCAGATAATATTTCCTTTAGTAAAGTACCATTGCCTGTTGCAGTTCCTTCAACATCTAAGGTGCAGAATGTTCCTGATAATATAAGAGATTTTGTTTCTGAATCCATAAAGAAGGCTATGTCTGTTATTTCTCCTTCTAGTAAACGTAAAAAATCTTTTAAAACTTCTCTCCCTACAGATGAATTTTTAAATGAACATCATCATTCTGATTCTGATGACTCCTCTGGTTCAGAGGATTCTGTCTCTGAGGTTGATGCTGATAAATCTTCATATTTATTTAAAATGGAATTTATTCGTTCTTTACTTAAAGAAGTACTAATTGCTTTAGAAATAGAGGATTCTGGTCCTCCTGATACTAATTCTAAACGTTTGGATAAGGTATTTAAAGCTCCTGTGGTTATTCCAGAAGTTTTTCCTGTTCCTAATGCTATTTCTGCAGTAATTTCCAAAGAATGGGATAAATTGGGTAATTCATTTACTCCTTCTAAACGTTTTAAGCATTTATATCCTGTGCCGTCTGACAGATTGGAATTTTGGGACAAAATCCCTAAAGTTGATGGGGCTATTTCTACCCTTGCTAAACGTACTACTATTCCTACGTCAGATGGTACTTCGTTTAAGGATCCTCTAGATAGGAAAATTGAGTCCTTTCTAAGAAAAGCTTATCTGTGTTCAGGTAATCTTCTTAGACCTGCTATATCTTTGGCTGATGTTGCTGCAGCTTCAACTTTTTGGTTGGAAACTTTAGCGCAACAAGTAACACATCGTGATTCTCATGATATTATTATTCTTCTACAGCATGCTAATAATTTTATCTGTGATGCCATTTTTGATATTATCAGAGTTGATGTCAGGTTTATGTCTCTAGCTATTTTAGCTAGAAGAGCTTTATGGCTTAAAACTTGGAATGCTGATATGGCTTCTAAATCAACTTTACTTTCTATTTCTTTCCAGGGTAACAAATTATTTGGTTCTCAGTTGGATTCCATCATTTCAACTGTTACTGGTGGGAAAGGAACTTTTTTACCACAGGATAAAAAATCTAAAGGTAAAAGTAGGGCTAATAATCGTTTTCGTTCCTTTCGTTTCAACAAAGAACAAAAGCCTGATCCTTCATCCTCAGGAGCAGTTTCAGTTTGGAAACCATCTCCAGTCTGGAATAAATCCAAGCCAGCTAGAAAGGCAAAGCCTGCCCCCTACCAGCTCAGCTGGTAGGGGGCAGGTTACGTTTTTTCAAAGAAATTTGGATCAATTCTGTTCACAATCTTTGGATTCAGAACATTGTTTCGGAAGGGTACAGGATTGGTTTCAAGATGAGACCTCCTGCAAAGAGATTTTTTCTTTCCCGTGTCCCAGTAAATCCAGTAAAAGCTCAAGCATTTCTGAAATGTGTTTCAGATCTAGAGTTGACTGGATTAATTATGCCAGTTCCAGTTCTGGAACAGGGGATGGGGTTTTATTCAAATCTCTTCATTGTACCAAAGAAGGAGAACTCCTTCAGACCAGTTCTGGATCTAAAAATATTGAATCGTTATGTACGAATACCAACGTTCAAAATGGTAACTGTAAGGACTATCTTGCCTTTTGTTCAGCAAGGGAATTATATGTCCACAATAGATTTACAGGATGCATATCTGCATATTCCGATTCATCCAGATCATTATCAGTTCCTGAGATTCTCTTTTCTGGACAAGCATTACCAGTTTGTGGCTCTGCCGTTTGGCCTAGCGACAGCTCCAAGAATTTTTTCAAAGGTTCTCGGTGCCCTTCTGTCTGTAATCAGAGAACAGGGTATTGTGGTATTTCCTTATTTGGACGATATCTTGGTACTTGCTCAGTCTTTACATTTAGCAGAATCTCATACGAATCGACTTGTGTTGTTTCTTCAAGATCATGGTTGGAGGATCAATTTACCAAAAAGTTCTTTGATTCCTCAGACAAGGGTAACCTTTCTGGGTTTCCAGATGGATTCAGTGTCCATGACTCTGTCTTTAACAGACAAGAGACGTCTAAAATTGATTGCAGCTTGTCGAAACCTTCAGTCACAATCATTCCCTTCGGTAGCCTTATGCATGGAAATTCTAGGTCTTATGACTGCTGCATCGGACGCGATCCCCTTTGCTCGTTTTCACATGCGACCTCTTCAGCTCTGTATGCTGAAGCAATGGTGCAAGGATTACACGAAGATATCTCAAACAATATCTTTAAAACCGATTGTTCGACACTCTCTAACATGGTGGACAGATCACCATCGTTTAATTCAGGGGGCTTCTTTTGTGCTTCCGACCTGGACTGTAATTTCAACAGATGCAAGTCTCTCGGGTTGGGGAGCTGTGTGGGGATCTCTGACAGCACAAGGAGTTTGGGAATCTCAGGAGGTGAGATTTCCGATCAATATTTTGGAACTCCGTGCAATTTTCAGAGCTCTTCAGTTTTGGCCTCTTCTGAAGAGAGAATCGTTCATTTGTTTTCAGACAGACAATGTCACAACTGTGGCATACATCAATCATCAAGGAGGGACTCACAGTCCTCTGGCTATGAAAGAAGTATCTCGAATTTTGGTTTGGGCGGAATCCAGCTCCTGTCTAATCTCTGCGGTTCATATCCCAGGTATAGACAATTGGGAAGCGGATTATCTCAGTCGCCAAACGTTGCATCCGGGCGAATGGTCTCTTCACCCAGAGGTATTTCTTCAGATTGTTCAAATGTGGGAACTTCCAGAAATAGATCTGATGGCGTCCCATCTAAACAAGAAACTTCCCAGGTATCTGTCCAGATCCCGGGATCCTCAGGCGGAGGCAGTGGATGCATTATCACTTCCTTGGAAGTATCATCCTGCCTATATCTTTCCGCCTCTAGTTCTTCTTCCAAGAGTAATCTCCAAGATTCTGAAGGAATGCTCGTTTGTTCTGCTGGTAGCTCCGGCATGGCCTCACAGGTTTTGGTATGCGGATCTTGTCCGGATGGCCTCCTGCCAACCGTGGACTCTTCCGTTACGACCAGACCTTCTGTCACAAGGTCCCTTTTTCCATCAGGATCTGAAATCCTTAAATTTAAAGGTATGGAGATTGAACGCTTGATTCTTGGTCAAAGAGGTTTCTCTGACTCTGTCATTACTACTATGTTACAGGCTCGTAAATCTGTATCTCGAGAGATATATTATAGAGTCTGGAAGACTTATATTTCTTGGTGTCTTTCTCATCATTTTTCTTGGCATTCTTTTAGAATACCGAGAATTTTACAGTTTCTTCAGGATGGTTTAGATAAGGGTTTGTCCGCAAGTTCTTTGAAAGGACAAATCTCTGCTCTTTCAGTTCTTTTTCATAGAAAGATTGCTATTCTTCCTGATATTCATTGTTTTGTACAAGCTTTGGTACGTATAAAACCTGTCATTAAGTCAATTTCTCCTCCTTGGAGTTTGAATTTGGTTCTGGGAGCTCTTCAAGCTTCTCCGTTTGAACCTATGCATTCATTGGACATTAAATTCCTTTCTTGGAAAGTTTTGTTCCTTTTGGCCATCTCTTCTGCTAGAAGAGTTTCTGAATTATCTGCTCTTTCTTGTGAGTCTCCTTTTCTGATTTTTCATCAGGATAAGGCGGTGTTGCGAACTTCTTTTGAATTTTTACCTAAAGTTGTGAATTCCAACAACATCAGTAGGGAAATTGTGGTTCCTTCATTATGTCCTAATCCTAAGAATTCTAAGGAGAAATCGTTGCATTCTTTGGATGTTGTTAGAGCTTTGAAATATTATGTTGAAGCTACGAAATCTTTCCGTAAGACTTCTAGTCTATTTGTTATCTTTTCCGGTTCTAGAAAAGGCCAGAAAGCTTCTGCCATTTCTTTGGCATCTTGGTTGAAATCTTTAATTCATCTTGCCTATGTTGAGTCGGGTAAAACTCCGCCTCATAGGATTACAGCTCATTCTACTAGGTCAGTTTCTACTTCCTGGGCGTTTAAGAATGAAGCTTCGGTTGACCAGATATGCAAAGCAGCAACTTGGTCCTCTTTGCATACTTTTACTAAATTCTACCATTTTGATGTATTTTCTTCTTCTGAAGCAGTTTTTGGTAGAAAAGTACTTCAGGCAGCGGTTTCAGTTTGAATCTTCTGCTTATGTTTTCATTAAACTTTATTTTGGGTGTGGATTATTTTCAGCAGGAATTGGCTGTCTTTATTTTATCCCTCCCTCTCTAGTGACTCTTGTGTGGAAAGATCCACATCTTGGGTAGTCATTATCCCATACGTCACTAGCTCATGGACTCTTGCTAATTACATGAAAGAAAACATAATTTATGTAAGAACTTACCTGATAAATTAATTTCTTTCATATTAGCAAGAGTCCATGAGGCCCGCCCTTTTTTTGTGGTGGTTATGATTTTGTATAAAGCACAATTATTCCAATTCCTTATTTTATATGCTTTCGCACTTTTTTATCACCCCACTTCTTGGCTATTCGTTAAACTGAATTGTGGGTGTGGTGAGGGGTGTATTTATAGGCATTTTGAGGTTTGGGAAACTTTGCCCCTCCTGGTAGGAATGTATATCCCATACGTCACTAGCTCATGGACTCTTGCTAATATGAAAGAAATGAATTTATCAGGTAAGTTCTTACATAAATTATGTTTTAGTGTTCAATGTCCCTTTAAGGGGAAACTAATATTACACTACGCTGTCCTTTTAAGGCCCAAGATGTTAAGTGTCATGGGCACTCTTACAGCATAGTCTGTAAATGTGCCCTGAAGATTTGGGAAATTAGGAAATATTTTAGAGTAAAGATTGTTTTTTACCAAGAAAAAAAACTAATGTAATGTTTAAAAAGTATTTTACTAGCAGTTATTTTATCTGTAAATTGAGATGTTTTATTTTTTCATTTTAGATAATTGAATGGATCTGTGAAAATCTTTCAACATGCCATAGCTTTGATCCCATGCAGGAATTTATTGTAGGTACGTACTGTAGTTTAGAATAGAATATTGCTTTTATGTTAAAAGGATATTAAAGTGATAATCAACATTTCATGATTTAGATAGCACATGCAGCTTAAAGGGACACTAAACCCAAAAATTTTGTTTCATGATTCAGATAGAGAATACAATTTTAAACAACATTCAAATTTACTTCTATTATCTAATTTGCTTAATTATTTAGATATTCTATGCTGAAGAAATAGCAATGCATGGGTGAGCCAATCACACGAGGTATCTATGTGCAGCAACCAATCAGCAGCTACTTATCCTATAGAGAGATGCTTTTCAGGAAAGAATATCAAAAGAATGAAGCAAAATAGATAATAGAAGTAAATTAGAAAGTTGCTTAAAATTGCATGTTCTTTCTAAATCATGAAAGAAAAAAAATTGGGGTTTCATGTCCCTTTTAACCTCTTAACGACCGAGGACGTGCAGGGTACGTCCTCTTAAAAAAAAGTCACTTAACGACCAAGGACGTACCCTGCACGTCCTCGGTTTGGAAAGCAGCTGGAAGCGATCCTGATCAATTCCAGCTGCTTTCCGGTTATTGCAGGATGCCTCGATATCGAGGCATCCTGCAATAACATTTTTTTACCCCTCCGGTGCAGAGAGAGCCACTCTGTGGCCCTCTCTGCACCGGACATCGATGGCCGCATTCGTTGGTGGGTGGGAGCTTAAGTGGGAGGCGGGTGGGCGGCCATCATTGGCTTCTTAGTCAGAGAAGGGGGCGGGATCGCCGGGGGCGCGCGCGCGTGCACGGGGAGGGAGCGGATGGGAACCGCTTACACTACAGAAACTCTTTTTATAGTATGGGTAGAAAGGAGGGATAAAATCCCTGATGAAAGTCATCTAAGGGATCTGGGAGGGGGTGGGGAAGCTACACTGCTGAAAAAACAAAAATAAATTAAAAAAAAAAACATTTTTATATGCAAACTGGGTACTGGCAGACAGCTGCCAGTACCCAAGATGGCCCCCAATAAGGCAGAGGGGGAGGGTTAGAGAGCTGTTTTGGGGGGGATCAGGCAGGTTGGGGGCTAAGGGGGGAATCTCACACAGCAGCATATGTAAATATGCTTAAAAAAAAAAGATACCTTTTATTTTAGTACTGGCAGACTTTCTGCCAGTACTTAAGATAGCGGGGACAATTGTGGGGTGGGGGAGGGAAGAGAGCTCTTTGGGAGGGATCAGGGGGTCTGATGTGTCAGGTGGGAGGCTGATCTCTACACTAAAGCTAAAATTAAACCTGCAAACTCCCTACAAACTACCTAATTAACCCCTTCACTGCTGGGCATAATTCACATGTTGTGCGCAGTGGCATTTAGCGGCCTTCTAATTACCAAAAAGCAACACCAAAGCCATATAAGTCTACTATTTCGGAACAAAGGGGATCCCAGAGAAGCATTTACAACCATTTGTGCCATAATTGCATAAGTTGTTTGTAAATAATTTCAGTGAGAAACCTAAAGTTTGTGAAAAAAATTGTGAAAAAGTGAACAATTTTTTTTATTTGATCGCATTTGGTGGTGAAATGGTGGCATGAAATATACCAAAATGGACCTAGATCAATACTTTGGGATGTCTTCTAAAAAAAAATATATATATATGTCAATGGATATTCAGGGATTCCTGAAAGATATCAGTGTCCCAATGTAACTAGCGCTAATTTTGAAAAAAAGTGGTTTGGAAATAGCAAAGTGCTACTTGTATTTATGGCCCTATAACTTGCAAAAAAAGCAAAGAACATGTAAACATTGGGTATTTCTAAACTCAGGACAAAATTTATAAACTATTTAGCATGGGTGTTTTTTGGTGGTTGTAGATGTGTAACAGATTTTGGGGGTCAAAGTTAGAAAAAGTGTGTTTTTTTTTTTTCAATTTTTTCCTCATATTTTATATATTTTTTTATAGTAAATTATAAGATATGATGAAAATAAGGGTGTCTTTAGAAAGTCCATTTAATGGCGAGAAAAGCGGTATATAATATGTGTGGGTATAGTAAACGAGTAAGAGGAAAATTACAGCTAAACACAAACACTGCAAAAATGTAAAAATAGCCTTGGTCCCAAACGGACAGAAAATGGAAAAGTGCTGTGGTCATTAAGGGGTTAAATACATTTTACAATTTACTATAATTTAATTAGCTTTGTGCTCTTGGTTTCTTTCGTTGAAGAGTATACCTAGGTAGCAGTAACGCTATACTGGGAACTAGCTGGTGATTAGAAACTGCACATGTATAAAAATAGTAAAGCTGCAGAAAAACCTCCCTTAGCCTAAAATTTTAAAGAAATACTGCCTCTTAAAATCCAGAAAAAAAATGTAAGAACTCAAAATAACATTATAGCTCTAAGTTGCAGAGCCGGAGCAGATAGATGGTTTTATCCCGTCACTAGTTGCACAAACGCAACTCTGATTGGCTTTGACTCACCCATGTGGTAAGTAGCCCGGAGGAGTGAGAGAAGCGGTACGGGTAAAGGAAGATGCAATGTGTGAGGCGGAATCGCTGAAGAGGAACTGCTCATTTTCTCTTTTACGCAGATTGTCCTTCACCTATATATACATACAGTATATATTATAATATACACATACATCCCACTATGAGAGGGGAGAACATGGAGGCATTACATGTGTAGAGGACACAAACCTATATCCCTTTTTTACTGATCCATCTGAGTGTCCCTCTTTGTTATTACTCTTGTGTTTTATTGTTTTTATTATTTTATATATTGATTTGTGATTGTTTTTTTTTTCCACTTGTGGGCTAGATTGGGAATTTGGTCCCATATTCTTATTGGAGCTATACTTAGCTTTTTAGGGCATGGTATCTTACTTTGAGCTGCACATACAGTATATGCCTCGGCATTGGTTAACCAGTTAAGTAAAGGAACAAAGTAAATTTGATAATAGAAGTATATTGAAAGCTCTATCTGAACCATGAAAGTGAAAGGCAATTTTTTTTTATAGAAACTTATTCGTGAGCGGGGCATAACGGAAGTTCGAAGTGTCCCTTAATAATGTAATTTGGTGGCAAAGTTTGTAGACACCGACTCCCTTGGCGATCTGTCGGCATGTTGACTGAACTACCCAACTTGATGGGGTTTGAACCAATGGTTGGCATGGTGAAACATGCCGGGAGATCTGACAACATGAGGCCAGTGGCCCTCCAGGAGTCCCCCCTAAATTCCCTAAGCGGCAACGCTGTCCCAAGCTGCGGCTCCGTCTCTAGGTGCCAATATGTCGAGTTGCTGTTCTCTGGGGTCAATGGTGTATATGGCAATTCCCCCGGCTCATCCGTTATGAAGGTTGCTGTAGTAGCTTTCTGTTTTGTGTACTGAGGTCTGCTTATCTCCTCTATGGGAGCCATTCTAGGTAGGTTAGCGGTGCCTCTCCCCACCGTGGCAGAGGTCATGTAGGAAGGGTGAATGACTTGATAATATTGCTCATCAAAAACGTCCTTCAAGATAAGCTCCCACTTTTGAATTAACAGTGGCGTTATCTTGTTATTGCTTGGGTGGGTAATCCCTCCGCTTGATGGTTTCTCAGGTTGAGTGCTCTTTTCAGGCCGTGGTGTCACAAGAGGTTCTCCTACGAACTGATGTTGCAGTAGTATTTTACTATAATTCACTGGGGCAATTCTATTAACCAAGTTTTGAAGGTCCTGCTCAAAAGGTAGTCTGTCCATCAAGTCTTGCAGCATGGCTTCCAGCTTTATAAAGTGAGAGTCCCGGAAGCCCCGTCAGACCACATAGCTACAGACTAGTGCTGTGTTTTCGCTTTTCGTGCAGTCAATTGTACAGATATTTAATGGTTGTGAAGGCTTGGGGAGTCTTTTTTTGGTAGCGGTATAGATTTTGGACACAACCAGCTCTGGCCAATTACCCCGATATCCGGGGGGGGTGCACTGCCTGTTGGTTTGCCGCCGCTGCAGGCCTTAGTTGTCCTATTCCATCTCCTAGGTCATAAGTACAGCAAATTAAGTAGTAGAAGGCATTAACTGATGTTGATGATTGCAAAACCAGTCGCAATTCTCGTAGATGCTGTGGTAGTATAACGATAATCGGCGGATTACTGCTATTTCTCTGGAGCACTGGAAGTATGCGACCACTCAGTGCCGCTGCTTGGACACACAACCCGGTCCTGTCAGGTTTTTTTTTTTCCAGGCTGTGATGCCCTTCGAAGGGGCCGCCTTCTGTTCCCGTCCTTTTGTTTGCATTCAGTGACCTCTATAGCTTGGGTATTGTTTTCCTAAAAGTAATGAATGCAGCTGTGGACTCTTTCCATTTATGAAGAAAAAATTAAATTATGCTTACCTGATAATTTTTTTTTCTTCTGACGGGAAGAGTCTACAGCTCCCCGTCCGTGTTTTATCTATAAGGCGGCGGTATTTAATTTTTGTTCACCCTGATATTTCTCCTACTGTTTCTGGTTTCCTTGGCAGAATGACTGGGGGATGACGGAAGTATTAGAGGTATTTAAGCCTTTGGCTGGGGTGTCTTTGCCTCCTCCTGATGGCCAGGTTCTTATTTCCCAAAAGTAATGACTGCAGCTGTGGTCTCTTCCCGTCGGAAGAAAAGAAAATTATCAGGTAAGCATAATTTAAGTTTTTTTACCTCTGTGATTACCTTGTATCTTAGCCTCTGCAGACTGCCCCCTTATTTCAATTATTTTGACAGACTTGCATTTTAGCCAATAGTGAGGGAGAGAGAGATCAGAGTAGTTTATTATCACACTATTACTTACATACAGCTACTTCCATAAGTATTTGGACAGTGACACGATTTTCATAACTTTAGCTCTGCACGTCACCACAGTGGACCTAAGTGAAGCAATCAAGATCTTATTGAAGTGCAGACTTTCAACTTAAATTCAAGGGGTAAACAAAAATATTGTGTGAACTGTTGAGAGTTCATTTTCATACGTAGCCCACTAATTTTTAGCGGCTCAAAAGTTACTGGACAAACTAACATAATCCTAAATAAAATGGTCATTATTAATGCTTGGTTGAAAATCCTTTGCAGTGAATCATTGTCTGAAGTCTATAACTCATGGACATCACAAAATTCTAGGTTATCCTCCTATAGTGTTTGTGAGGCCTTTACTGCAGCTGTTGTTGCTTGTTTGGGGGTCTTTCTGACTTCAGTTTTGTATACTTTACTATAGGTATGTATCAGCAGTCAGCTCTCAGTAATTCATTGCTTCTCATAAGCCTACCTAGTTGTGCTTTTCAACAAAGGATACTTAGAAAAGAAAGTAAATTTGATGCTAGAAGTAAATTGAAGTCTATAAAAAAAACAATTTTAAGTTTGACTTTCATGTCTAACAAACTAGAGCATCTAATTTTTGCACCTTCATATCCCTTTTACTCTGTGTGCTTGACATTCAGTTCCATTTATAAACACATGAAACTTTGAAAATGAAAAAAGGAAGTCAGATTTTTAGTGGTAACCTAAAGCTGCACTCTCCCAATCCAGGAAGCTACGCATGATTGGTTCTGGCGAGTGCAGTAAAAAACAACTCAATTCATGTGTGCATCCATCTTATACTGCAGCCCAAACTGACACTTCCCAAGATAAAGGTTTAATGCTACATGACAACTCGGATTTCTGTTTTACCATAGTGTGAATCTCCCTTTTAAATATGAACATTACAGCATTTGTATTTGATTGCAATTAAGTATTTGCATTTTTTTAAAATTATAGTTACATTCTTATACAAAATGATGTTAAAGGGGGAAAGTCGAGTACAAAAAAAAACTTTCATGATTGAAATAAAGAATGTAATTTTAAACAACTTTCCAATTTACTTTTATCACCAATTTTGCTTTGTTCTTTTGGGATTCTTAGTTGAAAGCTAAACATAGGAAGGCTCATATGATAAGAGGCAGTCTTCAATTGCTTAGAAATTATCACATGCTTTTTTAATTTGCATTTCACAACAGGGGAGAGCTAGTTCATGTGAGCCATATAGATAACATTGTGATCACGCCCTTGGCTTGTGGCAGACACTGCACTAATTGGCTAAAATGAAAGTCAATAGATAATAAATAAAATGTCATGTGATCAGGGGGCTGTCAGAAGAGGCTTAGATACAAGTTAATCACAGAGGTAAAAAGTGTATTAATTTAACAGTGTTGGTTATGCTCAACTGGGGAATGAGTAATAAAGGGATTATCTATCTTTGTAAACAACAAACATTCTGGTGTTGACTGTCCCCGAAACATGGAACCCAAATTTTTTTTATCTTCATGATACTGTAACTGTAGTTACGTGTATTATCAATTTTGGCTTTGTTCACTTGATATCCTTTGTTGAAGGAGCAGCAAAGCCATACTGTGAGCTAGCCGAGTACACCGGGTTAGCCAATGACAAGAGGCAAATATGTACAACCACCAATCATTAGCTAGCTCCCAGCAGTGCTCTCTGCTCCTAAGCCTACCTAGGTATTATTTTTCAACAAAGGATAGCAAGAGAACTAAGTACATTTGATAATAGAAGTGAATAGAGCTAATAATTTTAAATAACTTTCCCATTGGAAATTATGAAATAAATAGTTTGGGTTTCATATTCCTTTTAATGAACATTGAATCAATTATCCCCATGTGTTGCTTTTGCTTTGGCAGTGTGCATTTCATTGTGTTTAGTTGTACAGAATACCCACACCTACCATGAAAAACTACCCTTGTTTCTCCAACATAGGTGTGTCCGGTCCACGGCGTCATCCTTACTTGTGGGATATTCTCCTCCCCAACAGGAAATGGCAAAGAGCCCAGCAAAGCTGGCCATATAGTCCCTCCTAGGCTCCGCCTACCCCAGTCATTCTCTTTGCCGTTGCACAGGCAACATCTCCACGGAGATGGCTTAGAGTTTTTTGGTGTTTAAATGTAGTTTTTGTTCTTCAATCAAGAGTTTGTTATTTTAAAATAGTGCTGGTATGTACTATTTACTCTGAAACAGAAAAGAGATGAAGATTTCTGTTTGTAAGAGGAAAATGATTTTAGCAACCGTTACTAAAATCGATGGCTGTTTCCACACAGGACTGTTGAGAGGAATTAACTTCAGTTGGGGGAAACAGTGAGCAGACTTTTGCTGCTTGAGGTATGACACATTTCTAACAAGACTCGGTAATGCTGGAAGCTGTCATTTTCCCTATGGGAACCGGTAAGCCATTTTCTTAGTTTAAGTAAAAGAATAAAGGGCTTCATTAGGGCTTAAAAAACTGGTAGACATTTTTCTGGGCTAAAACGATTACTTTACTAAGTATATTTGGCAGATTATTACTTTTAATAGTTGTTAAATCTTGGGGATTGTTTTAATAAAAACGGCAGGCACTGTATTGGACAACTTTTTCACTGGGGGCCTTTTCTAGTCATAGACAGAGCCTCATTTTCGCGCCTCTAATGCGCAGTTGTTTTTGGAAAGCATGGCATGCAGATGCATGTGTGAGGAGCTAAGAACCACTGAAAAAGCTTATAGCCGAATCCAGTTTCATAGAAGGAACGTTTGTTACACAATTTGGACGTTGTCCGTGCTCTAAAATTCTATTTAGAGGCTACTGAAGATTTTAGACAAACATCTTCTTTGTTTGTTGTTTATTCTGGTTAAAGGAGAGGTAAAAAAGCAACTTCTACCTCTCTTTCCTTTTGGTTTAAAAGCATCATCAGATTGGCTTTTGAGACTGCCGGACGGCAGCCTCCTGAAAGTATCACAGCTCACTCCACTAGGGCTGTGGCTTCCACATGGGCCTTCAAGAATGAGGTTCCTGTTGACCAAATTTTTTAAATTATATACTTTTGCTTCTTCGGAGGCTATTTTTGGGAGAAAGGTTTTGCAAGCCGTGGTGCCTTCCGTTTGGGTGACCTGATTTGCTCCCTCCCTTCATCCGTGTCCTAAAGCTTTGGTATTGGTTCCCACAAGTAAGGATGACGCCGTGGACCGGACACACCTATGTTGGAGAAAACAGAATTTATGCTTACCTGATAAATTACTTTCTCCAACGGTGTGTCCGGTCCACGGCCCGCCCTGGTTTTTTAATCAGGTCTGATGAATTATTTTCTCTAACTACAGTCACCACGTTACCATATGGTTTCTCCTATATATATTTCCTCCTGTCCGTCGGTCGAATGACTGGGGTAGGCGGAGCCTAGGAGGGACTATATGGCCAGCTTTGCTGGGCTCTTTGCCATTTCCTGTTGGGGAGGAGAATATCCCACAAGTAAGGATGACGCCGTGGACCGGACACACCGTTGGAGAAAGTAATTTATCAGGTAAGCATAAATTCTGTTTTTTTTGTGTGTGGTGATTTATGTAATCCAAGTGTAAGAAAAAAATATTTTCCTTTTTTATGCCATTTTAATCATTTGTAGGGGTTTTCTAATTCAAACGTGCGTTGATTGGGTTGGAATTCCATAGAAAACTATTATCACTTTATTGTATAGTGCTACCCATTTCCATAGCACTACTAATATATTTACAAAGTCACATGGATATGATTATATTAATTTTATGATTTTCTTACTAATTTTATGTCATCTGCAGCCTACTTATATAGGAAGCTGAGCTTGGACACCTATTATCTGGACAAGATTCTGCCATATACATCCGTGCCTTTTTGGAATGAGGTTGGAATTTTCTTTTAGCCATGTTGTCTATACTTCTTTGATATTATATTAATTGCTTGTTATGGTTGATTTTAAGAATAAGGCTTTAAAATTTTAATTTATTCATTTTTTTTTTTGTGACCCAATCGTTAGTGTTGACTTCCATTCAGGTGTCAATAACAATGTACAAAAGGTAGAGCTTGTGCTAAAATTGTCACACAGTTGTACTTTATATGCACAGCAGATACTGCATAACTCCCTAACAAAGTTTCAGTCAAATGTTGCCTTTAATTTCCTGCAATTATCAACACTGTAATTATAATAAGATAATTAAAAATCCTGACCATAATCTTTATTACTATTTAATTATTTTTTATTTTTGTTGTAAAATTTTTATATACACACACACACACACACACACACACACACACACACACACACACACACACACACATACATACATACATACATACATACATACATACATACATACATACATACATACACACACACACACACACACACACACACACACACACACACACACACACACACACACACATATACACACACACACATATAAACACACACATACACGCATACACATATAAACACACACATACACGCATACACACACGCATACACACACACGTACACACATACACACCCTTCTAAGACTACTATCTATGGCACATTAGGAGCTAAGCCTCTAAGTACTATGACCAAAATCAAAAGATGAAAGACTACCTTAATATGTCATATCATCAATTACATACTGGAGTGTAAGTTATAGACCTTTCACAGAGCAATATCATGTAACTTAGAGGGACATGTGAATTATAGTTGCTATAGATCTTAAAGAATGACTAACATACCTTGTACAGAAAGACATACATATAACTAGGGTCTTGTGTTGGTTTAATAACACTTCAGGGTGCAAACTAAATACCATGTTTTAGAACAAAACACAGTAACTGGATTTGATGACTGGGAGATGGCCGAGCAAGCTATACATAAGGGAAGCAGGCATATATCAATAAATTATATAAAATATCTTCAATTGGTGGGAATTCAGTTTGTCCATGAAGACAGCTAGCATATAAACAAGTTTGAGATCAGGAGCTATGTGGAGGACAGAGTGGCCAAAGTCACTTACAGAAGGGTAGTCTTATTACGTGTCCATGAGGCTATATGTAATATATGTACCTTATACCTAAATATATTCTCCAGTCTTAGGTGTAGCAGCCATCATAATGAGATATAAAAATCACTGATAAAACAACTGCATATAAGGCATAGAAATTGTCACAATTTAGAGCCAGAAGAGTCATTCATAGGCATGTAAAAGGCTAGCTGTCCACACTGTAACTGCCAGGGTATATTTCATCCTACTCCTGTTTTACTAATGTGGCCAAGATGTCCCTCAATCTTCCACTGCTGGATTGACATGGCTTCCCTCAGTTTGTATGTGTGCTATGGTAGAAAAACCCCCATCCATTTAAAGAAACAGCTTGTCTAGACTCCTCAATATAGAAGGCTTCCAGAACCAGAGGTCCCCTATACTTCATGACAAGACCATCCAAACAGGGGTTAACCTTAGAGCAGGGGTGGGCAGCTATTGGTCTTCCAGATGTTATGGACTACATCTCCCAAGATGCTTTGCCAGCATGATCATCTAGCAAATATAAGAGAGGCGCCTCATGTGTGTATCATTCACCAAATAGACAAATCAGAAAATGTCAAACACAGGGTACTCGCATTTCCATAGAGCACCCATATGTGTTAGTAGACGCAGGCTGACAGTATAAAGGTGTGTCAGCTCACCTTCTCCAGACAGCTGCACGTAGTCCAGGGACAGCTCAAACATACTCAGTGATTAACCAAACAGTAGGCCCAACACATATGTGCACCTGGCAATTAGGGCTTGTAAAAACTGTTGTAGTTTAAAAACGGATTTATTAAAACCATATAAAATTCAAACAATACAGTGTTAAAAGCTGGTGGGTATACACAGTCTGTACCCCCAGATATGCAACACGTTTCTCAGCAGTTACGCTGTTTCCTCAGGCATCATGCCAGCATTATGGCTGAAAGAACATTATGGGAGATGTAGTCCATAACATCTGGAGGGCCGATAATAAGAGTAGAGCAAAGTTTGCAGGTATGTACATTTTAATCTTTGGGGTAGACTAGCTTTTGCTTCATCCCAAACTGTTTCTTTTTTAAGCTCCTAATGGACACAATCAGGACTGGGGCACAGGCACTCTTACAGACTGGCCCGGCCTCAGCTTCCCAATCATCTCCCGCAGGAGTCACCAACGCGAGATCACTCAATAGGGCTTGCGAGGTTGGGAGTTCCTCCTTTAGGTCCAGACAACATCTGGAAAAGATAAGTGGCCTGTGCTTTGGCTCAATGCACTGCCATCCTCATACCACAAGGGGTCAGGACCTGTGTAAGAGTTACCATCAGAGATATCCACGCCCAAGGGGTTAAAGGCACACAGCAATATTTTCTCAAAGGCCACTTGATAGTTATCAAGAAGGGTAGAGATCTAAGTCAACAAACCGTTAGCTGCCATATTATACCTGAAAAGCATCAGGAGTCAAGTGCTGATCATGGAAAGTAGACATACAACACGTGCTCAGTCACATATGAAAGAAAAGCGAGCAGCAATTGCTCCTTGCTTACCCCTTTTACAAGTGGGGGGGATGTTGAGGCCTATCTGCATGTGGCTACCACAGGTCCCAACGGTCTAGATTAATAAGCAAAGAAGGTGTTTCAAAGTTATATCATTTGATGCAGCTCGATGCAGAAAAGCAAGTGCTATAATAGTCACTAACTGATGTTCTAGGTAGACAACTGATATTCAGTGGATTATCAGCATTTAACGTCTAAATCTATTTTAATTAAAACGAAGAACCACAAATCTTTCTTATACACATTAAAACAATATAAGAGTGGAAGGCAAACAGCCTATAAATATTTAAGACTTTGATAATGGCTGTTAAGGAACAAAATAAATAGTAGCCGCCATGTTTGACAATATTATAATACATCTGCTTTTGTCCCTTTTTAATGCAGTAAATATGATACATTTCAAAGTATTATGTAATATTTTATGTTATTTATATAGCAGATGTTAGACCAGCTGATATAGAAGAATTTCCTTTTCTAACCAAATTCTCTGAAACAGGAAATGCAACTTCTATTTGTTTTCAGTTCTATACATTTGGGAAATTTTGCTTTCATTAGGGAATTTACTGATGAGCTACCAAATAGTATTAAATATAAATATACAAAAATAAAGTAGTTCCTTGAATTGTACAATATGCAACTCCTAAGTGCCAAATGGTTTAGTAGATTTAAATGGTTTAACACATTTACTATGAGGCTCACATTTCTCTAAAACAGTTGTAGCAAACAAGGTGTCAATCTGTTCTAATAACAATAAGACTTTGCCGATATGGTAATCTATTAGAAAACTGCAGAAAATGTTTTAATTACAACATGTTTATTGTCCCTTTTAAGTATTTAAAGGGACAGTCAAGTCCAAAAAAAACCTTTCATTATTTAAATAGGGCATGTCGTTTTAAACAACTTCCCAATTTACTTTTATCACTAATTTTGCTTTGTTCGCTTGGTATTCTTAGTTGAAAGCTAAACCTAGTGTAAGAAGTTACTCTTAACTAACCAAAGGATCTTATGCTAAAAGCTGTCCACGTCGCAAAATTAATATATACATATATCAATAATGGGCCCTGTGCAAACGAATTTCATATACCGTACTGTATATCTTTAAAACCCTCCAGAAACAGACAACCATACTACCTTCAACTATTTAAACCATCACACATTTTATTAAAGAACAGATAAATAACAAGATTACATGTTACTGTTTACAAGGTTAAACACATAAAAACAATTTAACAGAGAAATAATACATAAATGAATATTACCCCGTTTGTTTCCTGTGGGAGTCCCGGCTATAGCATGTATCATTGATGTTTTCCTTTCCAAAGATGAACTCTGTCTACCATTATTTCTCCCTGATTCTTATACACTTTAAAACTGCTGACAATACACTTTTGACTCTATTCCAAATAAGGTGCTCTACATTATTGTAAGCTCTTGCTACTCACAGCAATCTTCTCTACCCATATATGATCTTAACTCTTGGTATACGTAAACTGGCTACCTCAGCATTGCTCCATGCCTGATGTTTTAAAATAGTAAACAGAACATATTAACCTCTTTATAACTGTAATAATGCCATCTTTCTATAACTACAGTAATACTACATTTATACACATTAAAATCTTACACTAGGAGGTTCATATGTTAATTTCTTAGACTTTGAAGATTGCCTCTTATCTGAAAGCATTTTGACCACTAGAGGGCATTAGTTAATGTGTTTTATATAGATAATATTGAGCTCATGCACGTAAAGTGACGTAGGAGTGAGCACTGATTGGCTAAAATGCAAGTCTGTCAAAAGAACTGAAATAAAGGGGCAGTCAGCAGAAGCTTGGATACAAGGTAATTACAGAGGTAAAACGTGTATTATTATAACTGTGTTGGTTATGCAAAACTAGGGAATGGGTAATAAAGGGATTATCTCTTTCTTTTTAAACAACAAAAATTCTGGTGTTGACTGTCCCTTTAGGGTTCTTGACTGACAAACTTTTATAGGCCGCACTCATATATTATTATTTAATTAAATATCACAGTTTACATTAATCAGAATAAAACCTTAATATAAATTGCATATTAAACTAATATACTGTATATGGTGGAAAAATATGACTATTGTTGAAAATGAAATATTTTGGCAGGCGTTCTATCTTTACAAGACCAAACTGAATAAAAGGATACAATATGCATTAATTAATTCCTTTTATTTCTATATCTATTAGAAAGAATTAATAAATGTTGAATTCATTTATTTGGTTAGTTCTGGTAATGAACAAATGCTGGTCATAATATTTTAACGTCATTATTAGTTGTTTGTCAATTGAATAATGAAGAAAAATATGTTTGCATGTGTTTAATATCCATTTCCTTCCTGCTGTACGATTTGGATGGGGGGTTATAATTGCTCTAAACCTTTGCGTTAATAATATATGTTGAGTTTATATTCTTGTTTTATATTTTAGGTTATTGAAGGGGTGTCATGTTCAATAGACATAATCGATATGCCAATACTAAAGGTAAGGCTTATTGATTTGTTTGTGGATTTGTAAAACTTAATATATTTAAATGATTACATATTTTTGTGCATTTATATTAAAGGGACAGTCTACACCTTAATCATCTTAAAGTCTTACCTTAGATTAAGCTGCACCCCTTTATATATCATGCAGCAGGAATGGTAAAAAGGCTATTTTAAATTGAATATTGTTTCTAGCCCTCTGATGACATCATGACAACACTAAGGGCTAGATTTGCGCTCTGAGTAATACCAGTGCACGCAAATGTGCGCTGGTATTACTCAGTGGAGCACATATGTATATAAGCATATACATCTATATTTACAGGGAACACACATTTCCCATAGACTGCAATGTAATGGCACTTTTCAGTGCTGTTTTTTTTCCTTACACCCTACTGCCGCAAACTTTAGCCCCCAAAAACTGCAAAAAAAGTGCAGTTTCTTTATTAAAAAATAGATGCTTCTATCTTAATTTTTTAATAAAGTATATTACATTTGAATTTGGGGGCATTTGGTGGACATTTTATTAAATTAACCAGAGATCTGATCTCTGGTTAATTTTATAAAGTGCTAATTGCTACTGCAAGCTTGCGGTAGCAATAACCAGCCACTTGTAATGGCTAGTTATTTATCACATGCCCTCAAATTTATCAATATCAGATATTTTACCTCATAATCTCCTCGGCTCAGCAGTGTAAATTCTGTGTAAAAAGTTATACTCAGCTGCAGGTAAAAAAAATAAATGAAGAAATGAACAGCAGCCAATCGGCATCAACAGTGCTGAGGTCATGAACTCTTTTACTGTGATCTCATGATCACTTAAAATTCCTTACACTGAATAGGGAAATAATATGAGTGTGCACGAAAGCTCGCTCCTTCGGCTGTCCCGGGACAGACCTACTGATTTGCTGCTTAGAAGTCCTTTACAATAGGATGTGGCTACTGAGAAACTTTTGAGGTAAAGAGGGGTACTTATCAACGCGTCTACTTTACCTGCCTTCGCCGGCCCAATACGCCCGCCTAAGCTCGCCTACCATCGCCGCCGCGGACCTGAATACGTTCGCCTAAGTTATCAAAAAAGCTGTCAAAAAGCCGCGCACCCAGTACGGGGCGATGAGCAGCGGATTGTGAGAGTTATCACTCATCTGATCTCGCTGCTCTTCGGCTTTTTGACAGCTTTATTGACAAGCTGTCACTAAGCACCCACACTAACTACACTGTTCTACCCCCTATACCGGCGCCCCCGGAGCCCCCCGCAACTCAATAAAGTTATCAACCCCTAAACCGCCGCTCCTAGACCCCGCCGCAACTCTTTTATAAATGTATTAACCCCTAAACCGCCGCTCCCGGACACCGCCGCCACCTACATTATACCTAGTAACCCCTATCCTGCCCCCCCTATACCGCTGCCACCTAGAATTAAGTTATTAACCCCTATCCTGCCGATCCCGTACTTTGCTGCACCTAAATAAATAGTTTAACCCCTAAACCGCCGCTCCTGGACCCCGCCACAACCTATCTTAAACTTATTAACCCCTAATCTGCCCCCCCTACACCGTCGCCACCTATAATAAAGTTATTAACCCCTAAACCTAAGTCTAACCCTAACACCCCCGTAACTTAAATATTAATTAAATAAATCTAAATAATATTTCTCTTATTAACTTAGTTAATCCTATTTAAAACTAAATACTTACCTTTAAAATAAACCCTAATATAGCTACAATATAAATAATAATTATATTGTAGCTATCTTAGGATTTATTTTTATTTTACAGGCAACTTTCAATTTATTTTAACTAGGTACAATAGCTATTAATTAGTTAGTTACCTAGTTAAAATAAAGATAAATTTACCTGTAAAATAAATCCTAACCTAAGTTACAATTACACCTAACACTACACTATACATTAATAAATGAATCCTATTTAAAACTAAATACTTACCTGTAAAATAAACCCTAAGATAGCTACAATGTAATTAATAATTACATTGTAGCTATTTTAGGATTTATATTTATTTTACAGGTAACTTTATTTATTTATTTTAGCTACTTAGAATAGTTATTAAATAGTTATTAACTATTTAATAACTACCTAGCTAAAAGAAATACAAAATTACCTGTAAAATAAATCCTAACCTAAGTTACAATTAAACCTAACACTACACTATTATTAAATTAATTAAATAAATTGGCTACAAATAACTACAATTAAATACAATTAAATTAACTAACTAAAGTACAAAAAATAAAAAAAGCTAAGTTACAAAAAATAAAAAAATAAGTTACAAATATTTAACAAATATTACAACAATTTTAAGCTACTTACACCTAATCTAAGCCCCCTAATAAAATAACAAAGCCCCCCAAAATAAAAAAATGCCCTACCCTATTCTAAATTAAAAAGTTACCAGCTCTTTTACCTTACCAACCCTTAAAAGGGCCTTTTGCGGGGCATGCCCCAAAGAATTCTGCTCTTTTGCCTGTAAAAGAAAAATACAACCCCCCCCCAACATTAAAACCCACCACCCACATACCCCTAATCTAACCCAAACCCCCCTTAAATAAACCTAACACTACCCCCCTGAAGTTCATCCTACCTTGAGTCGTCTTCAGCCAGCCGACCACCGATGGAACCGAAGAGGAGATCCGGAGCGGCAGAAGTCATCATCCAAGGGGCGCTGAAGAAATCTTCCATCCGATGAAGTCATCATCCAGGCGGCGCTGAAGAGATCTTCCAACCGGGCGATGTCATCTTCCAAGCGGCATCTTCAATCTTCTTTCTTCCGGATCCATCTTCATCTCGCCGACGCGGAACATCCTTCTTCCCCAACGGCCGACGACTGAATGAAGGTTCCTTTTAAGGGACGTCATCCAAGATGGCGTCCCTTCAATTCCGATTGGCTGATAGGATTCTATCAGCCAATCGGAATTAAGGTAGGAAAAATCTGATTGGCTGATTTAATCAGCCAATCAGATTGAAGTTCAATCCGATTGGCTGATCCAATCAGCCATTCTATTGGCTGATCGGAACAGGAAGATCTATTCAGCGCCGCCTGGATGATGACTTCATCGGATGGAAGATTTCTTCAGCGCCCCTTGGATGATGACTTCTGCCGCTCCGGATCTCCTCTTCAGTTCCATCGGTGGTCGGCTGGCTGAAGACGACTCAAGGTAGGATGAACTTCAGGGTGGTAGTGTTAGGTTTATTTAAGGGGTGTTTGGGTTAGATTAGGGGTATGTGGGTGGTGGGTTTTAATGTTGGGGGGGGTTGTATTTTTCTTTTACAGGCAAAAGAGCTGTTTTCTTTGGGGCATGCCCCGCAAAAGGCCCTTTTAAGGGCTGGTAAGGTAAAAGAGCTGGTAACTTTTTAATGTAGAATAGGGTAGGGCTTTTTTATTTTGGGGGGCTTTGTTATTTTATTTAGGGGGCTTAGATTAGGTGTAAGTAGTTTAAAATTGTTGTAATATTTGTTAAATATTTGTAACTTATTTTTTTTATTTTTTGTACTTTAGTTAGTTTATTTAATTGTATTTAATTGTAGTTATTTGTAGCTAATTTATTTAATTAATTTAATAATAGTGTAGTGTTAGGTTTAATTGTAACTTAGGTTAGGATTTATTTTACAGGTAATTTTGTATTTCTTTTAGCTAGGTAGTTATTAAATAGTTAATAACTATTTAATAACTATTCTAACTAGCTAAAATAAATACAAAGTTACCTGTGAAATAAATATAAATCCTAAAATAGCTACAATGTAATTATTAATTACATTGTAGCTATCTTAGGGTTTATTTTACAGGTAAGTATTTAGTTTAAATAGGAATAATTTATTAAAGTATAGTGTAGTGTTAGGTGTAATTGTAACTTAGGTTAGGATTTATTTTACAGGTAAATTTCTCTTTATTTTAACTAGGTAGCTATTAAATAGTTAATAACTATTTAATAGCTATTGTACCTAGTTAAAAAAAATTGAAAGTTGCCTGTAAAATAAAAATAAATCCTAAGATAGCTACAATATAATTATTATTTATATTGTAGCTATATTAGGGTTTATTTTAAAGGTAAGTATTTAGTTTTAAATAGGATTAACTTAGTTAATAAGATAAATATTATTTAGATGTATTCAATTAATATTTAAGTTAGGGGGGGTGATAGGGTTAGTGTTAGACTTAGGTTTAGGGGTTAATAATTTTATTACGGTGTAGGGGGGGCAGGATAGGGGTTAATAAATGTATTATAGGTGGCGACGGTGTAGGGGGGGCAGAATAAGGGTTAATAAGTTTAATATAGGTTGCGGAGGGGTCCGGGAGCGGCGGTTTAGGGGTTAAACTATGTAGTTGCGGCGGGGTCCAGGATCGGCAGGATAGGGGTTAATAACTTAATAAGTTTATTATAGTTGCGGCGGGGTCCGGGAGCGGCGGTTTAGGGGTTAACATATTTAGTATAGCTTGCGGTGGGCTCCGGGAGCGGCGGTTTAGGGGGTAATAACTTTATTTAGTTGCGGCGGTGTAGGGGGGCAGATTAGGGGTGTTTAGACTCCTAATCTGCCCCCCCTACACCGCCGCAACTAAATAAAGTTATTACCCCCTAAACCATCTGGAGTGACGTAAGAATCGATCTGTGTCGGACTGAGTCCGGCGGATCGAAGCTTACGTCACTAAATTCTACTTTTGCCGGTATCTAGGGCTTGATAACTAAGGCGAATCAGCCTCGCCTCAAATACGCTGCGGAATTCCAGCGTATTTGAGGTAGACGGCTTGATAACTACCCCTCAAGATATCTTTCTTTTTTACATAGAGATGTTCAGGTGATATTTTCTAGTCAGCTTTTTACAGCTATGCTGCATCACTTTCAAGTGTTTAAACATTTGGGTATTATGACCCTTTAAAAGAAAAGTTTAGTCTGAGAATAATATGTAAATGTATTTTTTAAAGTTTCATTAGCTATTTAAATTTTGACAAAATAAGTGTAAAGTTTTAGTGTCTATAAAACAATGGGAGCTGCCATGTTGTAGCTTAGGTTACTTTCTCTGCTGTGGCCAATTACGGACAGTTATAAATAGGTCACCAGAGAGTGCAGCCAATGGCTGTGTGGAATATGAAAACGGGAACTGAAAAGCTCACAATTTCAGTATGGAATTACAGGAAAAGGGGACAAAATAAATAATGAAAGTATATTTCAGTTTTTTTTGTTGGAGATGGTAATATAAAATGATAAATCGAATATATAAAAAACAGTGTTTATTGTCCCTTTTTAAATGCAAAGATAAAAAAAATTTTTAAAGCCTAACCTGAAAAAAAACTGTTCAAAGCTTTATTACATCATAAGGGTGTTTTCTAAATCTGTGTTTACCACCAAAAATCCATGTATAACATACAGATGTTTGTCTTTTAAGATTTTTTTTTATTGTGCTCTTATTACAGATGGGAACCTTCAAAGGATTCTGGGAAAAATTCCACTCTGAACTGGAATACATGAAGCATACGCAACAGCGATTCCTCTACAATAATCATGTGCCAAGAAAAAACTGGTACAAGCTGATCTCAGAAGTGGTAAGAAATGTTTCTTTTAGTTTATGTAAGATCATGGTAATGTTACCTTCAGAAATATGTTGGTTAAATTAGAAAAGTGGTCAAATTCCATAAAGGGACACGAAACCCAATTTTTTTTCTTCTTTCATGATTCATATAGAGCTTGTGATTTTAAATAACTTTCCAATGTAATTCTATTATCTAATTTTGTTTTCATCTCTTGGTTTCCTTTGTTGAAAAGGATACCTAGGTAGGTTCGGGAGCTGCTGATTGGTGGCTGCACATATTTGCTTCATCTTATTGGCTCACCAGATGTGTTTAAATAGCTTTCAGTAGTGCATAGCTGCTTTTTCAACAAAGTATACCAAAAGAGTGAAGCAAATTAGATAATGAAGTAAATTAGAAAGTTGTTTTGAATAGTATTCTCTATATCAATAATGAAAGGGAAAAAAATGGTTTCCTGCCCCTTTAAATACCACATACCCCTTTTTTAAGCAATAATAGTTGAAGTTAGAATTGTATTTTTTGTAGGTGTTTTGTCATTTTTCCAAATAGGTTATTTAATTGCATGAACTAAATCAATAATAAGATTAGGGGGGCTTCTGGCATTCATTTCTAATCTAGTTGCCCAGAGGCCCTGTATTTAACTGTATGATATGGTGTACTAGTGGGTTTTGTTTTGCCAGGTATAAATCTAGTTTTTATTATTCAAGAAAATATCTACTGTTAAAATGAGGATTTACAAAGGGACAGTAAAGTAAAAATCGCTTTTTTCTTTTGGTATTCTTTGTTATAAAGCATATCTAGGAAGGCTCAGGAGCAGCAATGCACTGCTGGGAGCTAGATGCTGATAGGGGGCTACGCACATATGCCTCTAGTCATTAGCTCACCCAATGTGTTCAGCTAGATCCCATTAGTGCTTTGCTGCTCCTACAACAAAGGATAACAAGAGAATAAATCATTTGATAACAAAAATAAATTGAAAAACTGTTTAAAATGTTATGCTTTGTCTGAATCGTGAAAGGAAAATAAAATGGGTTTTGCGTCCCTTTTTAACTATACAGTCTCAATCACTGTACCGGTCACTTTCTCACATGTTGAATTTAGTACACTACTTTTATATACATAATCTGTTTAAAGTATAATTTAAAGACACACAAGGAAACAATTGTAAGGCCCATCCCTTTAACCCTTTAATTTATTTTGTGACAATGCATAATGCTAAACCATAGCAATCATTTATGTTTATGTATAGTTGTGTTGGTTGACAGTACCAATTACAGATAGATAGAACGAACATATTTTTATTTCTGCTTTGGAATGATTGTGTTATGTCTATTTCTTAAAAAAAACTAACATTTAAAAGTTAAAAATGAATAAACAAAGAAGTATCACTTTATTGCGAGTCCGCTACCTAGATAATTACTTCTGTATAGAACCTCATTCTTTCCTAATAGGGCATTTTCTAAAGATTAGATCATGCCTATTAAAGAGGAACATTTAAAGGGACACTAAACTCAGTTTTTTTTTCTTTTATGATAGAGCATACAATTTTATGCAACTTTCTAATTTACTCTTATTATCAATTTTTCTTCATTCTCTTGCTATCTATATTTGAAAAAGAAGACATTTAAGCGAAGGAGCCAGCCAATTTTTGGTGCAAACCCTGGACAGCGCTTGTTTATTGGTGCTGTCCAATAAGCAAGGACAAACCCAGGTTGTGAACCAAAAATGGGCCGGCTTCAAAACTTACATTCTTGCTTTTCAAATAACGATAGCAAGAGAATGAAGATAAATTTATAATAGGAGTAAATTAGAAAGTTGCTTAAAATTGCATGCTCTTTTTGAATAATGAAATACCAAATTTGGGTTCAGTGTCCCTTTAATGAAAAAAAATCCTGAAAAGAAAAGGAAAAAAAAGGCAAAAGCAGTTTCAATATAAAACTGAAACTTACACTTTAATATAAGCCATCTACTTATTGCTCATGCTCACTAGCTGAAAGAACTCCTACGGCAAATCTCTGTAGGCATAAAAATAAAAAAAACATTCAGTTCAGGGATATATATGTGGGTTTTTTATTTTTAATAACAAATAATGTAATACATTTCAAAAGTTGTCTTTTAAATTAAAGTGATACTGAACCCAAATTTATTCTTTCTTTCATATTAGCAAGAGTCCATGAGCTAGTGACGTATGGGATATACATTCCTACCAGGAGGGGCAAAGTTTCCCAAACCTTAAAATGCCTCTAAATACACCCCTCACCACACCCACAAATCAGTTTTACAAACTTTGCCTCCTATGGAGGTGGTGAAGTAAGTTTGTGCTAGATTCTACGTTGATATGCGCTCCGCAGCAGGTTGGAGCCCGGTTTTCCTCTCAGCGTGCAGTGAATGTCAGAGGGATGTGAGGAGAGTATTGCCTATTTGAATGCAGTGATCTCCTTCTACGGGGTCTATTTCATAGGTTCTCTGTTATCGGTCGTAGAGATTCATCTCTTACCTCCCTTTTCAGATCGACGATATACTCTTATTATATACCATTACCTCTGCTGATTTTCGTTTCAGTACTGGTTTGGCTTTCTACAAACATGTAGATGAGTGTCCTGGGGTAAGTAAGTCTTATTTTCTGTGACACTCTAAGCTATGGTTGGGCACTTTTTTATAAAGTTCTAAATATATGTATTCAAACATTTATTTGCCTTGACTCAGGATGTTCAACATTCCTTATTTTCAGACAGTCAGTTTCATATTTGGGATAATGCATTTAAATCAATCATTTTTTCTTACCTTAAAAAATTTGACTTTTTCCCTGTGGGCTGTTAGGCTCGCGGGGGCTGAAAATGCTTAATTTTATTGCGTCATTCTTGGCGCGGACTTTTTTGGCGCAAATTTTTTTTTCTTTTTCCAGCGTCATACGTGTCGCCAGAAGTTGCGTTATTTTTGACGTTCTTTTGCGTCAAAAGTGTCGGCGTTCCGGATGTGGCGTCATTTTTGGCGCCAAAAGCATTTAGGCGCCAAATAATGTGGGCGTCTTATTTGGCGCTAAAAAAATATGGGCGTCACTTTTGTCTCCACATTATTTAAGTCTCATTATTTATTGCTTCTGGTTGCTAGAAGCTTGTTCACGGGCATTTTTTTCCCATTCCTGAAACTGTCATTTAAGGAATTTGATCAATTTTGCTTTATATGTTGTTTTTTCTATTACATATCGCAAGATGTTCCACGTTGCAACTGAGTCAGAAGATACTTCAGGAAAATCGCTGCCCAGTGCTGGAGCTACCAAAGCTAAGTGTATCACTTTTGGTATCTGTTCCTTCAGCTGTTGTTTGTATTAAATGTTATGACAAACTTGTTAATGCAGATAAAATTTCCTTTAGTACTGTTACATTACCTGTTGCTGTTCCGTCAACATCTAATGTTCAGAGTGTTCCTGATAACATAAGAGATTTTGTTTCTAAATCCATTAAGAAGGCTATGTCTGTTATTTCTCCTTCTAGTATGCATAAAAGTCTTTTAAAACTTCTCTTTTTTCAGATGAATTTTTAAATGAACATCATCATTCTGATAATGGTTCTTCTGGTTCAGAGGTTTCTGTCTCAGAGGTTGATGCTGATAAATCTTTGTATTTGTTCAAGATGGAATTTATTCGTTCTTTATTTAAAGAAGTATTAATTGCATTAGAAATAGAGGATTCTGGTCCTCTTGATACTAAAACTAAACGTTTAAATAAGGTTTTTAAATCTCCTGTAGTTATTCCAGAAGTGTTTCCTGTCCCTGATGCTATTTCTGAAGTAATTTCTAGGGAATGGAATAATTTGGGTAATTCATTTACTCCTTTTAAAACGTTTTAAGCAATTATATCCTGTGCCATCTGACAGATTAAAGTTTGGGACAAAATCCCTAAGGTTTATGGGGCTGTCTCTACTCCTGCTATAATTTTAGCGGATGTTGCTGCAGCTTCAACTTTTTGGTTAGAAGCTTTAGCGCAACAAGTAACAGATCATAATTCTCATAGCATTATTATTCTATAACATGCTAATTATTTTATTTGTGATGCCATCTTTGATATCATTAGAATTGATGTCAGGTATATGTCTCTAACTATTTTAGCTAGAAGAGCTTTATGGCTTAAAACTTGGAATGCTGATATGTCTTCTAAGTCAACTTTGCTATCCCTTTCTTTCCAGGGTAATAAATTATTCGGTTCTCAGTTGGATTCTTTTATCTCAACTGTTACTTGAAGGAAGGGAACTTTTTTACCACATGATAAAAAATCTGAGGTAAATTTAGGTCTAATAATTGTTTTCGTTCCTTTCATCACAACAAGGAACAAAAGCCTGATCCTTCATCCTCAGGAGCGGTATCAGTTTGGAAACCTTCTTCACTTTGGAATATATCCAAGCCTTATAGAATCCCAAAGCCAGCTCCTAAGTCCCCATGAAGGTGCGGCCCTCATTCCAGCTCAGCTGGTATGGGGCAGTTTACGTTCTTTTCAAAGAAATTTGGATCAATTCCGTTCACAATCTCTGGTTTCAGAACATTGTTTCAGAAGGGTACAGAATTGGCTTCAAGTTAAGGCCTCCTGCAAAGAGATTTTTTTTCTTTCCCGTGTCCCAGTAAACCCAGCAAAGGCTCAAGCATTTCTGAAATGTGTTTCAGATCTAGAGTTGGCTGGAGTAATTATGCCAGTTCCAGTTCTGGAACAGGGGCTGGGGTTTTATTCTATCTCTTCATTGTACCAAAGAAGGTCAATTCCTTCAGACCAGTTCCGGATCTATCAATATTGAATCGTTATGTAAGGATACCAACATTCAAGATGGTAGCTGTAAGGACTATCCTGCCTTTTGTTCAGCAAGGGCATTATATGTCTACAATAGATTTTCAGGATGCATATCTGCATATTCCGATTCATCCAGATCACTTTTAGTTTCTGAGATTCTCTTTTTTAGACAAGCATTACCAGTTTTGTGGCTCTACCGTTTGGCTTAGCATCAGCTCCAAGAATTTTTACAAAGGTTCTCGGTGCCCTTCTGTCTGTATTCAGAGAACAGGGTATTGGTATTCTCATACGAATCGACTTGTGTTGTTTCTTCAAGATCATGGTTGAAGGATCAATTTACTAAAAAGTTCATTGATTCCTCAGACAAGGGTAACCTTTTTAGGTTTTCAGGTAGATTCAGTGTCTATGACTCTGTCTTTGTCAGACAAGAGAAGTCTAACATTGATATCAGCTTGTCAAAACCTTCAGTCACAATCATTCCCTTTGGTAGCCTTATGCATGGAAATTTTAGGTCTTATGACTGCTGCATCGGACGCGATCTCCTTTGCTCATTTTCACATGCGACCTCTTCAGCTCTGTATGCTGAACCAATGGTGCAGGGATTACACAAAGATATCTCAATTAATATCTTTAAAACCGATTGTACGACACTTTCTGACGTGGTGGACAGATCACCATCGTTTAGTTCAGGGGGCTTCTTTTGTTCTTCCGACCTGGACTGTAATTTCAACAGATGCAAGTCTTACAGGTTGGGGAGCTGTGTGGGGGTCTCTGACAGCACAAGGGGTTTGGGAATCTCAGGAGGTGAGATTACCGATCAATATTTTGGAACTCCGTGCAATTTTCAGAGCTCTTCAGTCTTGGCCTCTTCTGAAGAGAGAATCGTTCATTTGTTTTCAGACAGACAATGTCACAACTGTGGCATACATCAATCATCAAGGAGGGACTCACAGTCCTCTGGCTATGAAAGAAGTATCTCGAATTCTGGTTTGGGCGGAATCCAGCTCCTGTCTAATCTCTGCGGTTCATATTCCAGGAATAGACAATTGGGAAGCGGATTATCTCAGTCGCCAAACGTTGCATCCGGGCGAATGGTCTCTTCACCCAGAGGTATTTCTTCAGATTTTTCAAATGTGGGAACTTCCAGAAATAGATCTGATGGCTTCTCATCTAAACAAGAAACTTCCCAGGTATCTGTCCAGATCCAGGGATCCTCAGGCGGAGGCAGTGGATGCATTGTCACTTCCTTGGAAGTATCATCCTGCCTATATCTTTCCGCCTCTAGTTCTTCTTCCAAGAGTAATCTCCAAGATTCTGAAGGAATGCTCGTTTGTTCTGCTGGTAGCTCCAGCATGGACGGATTCTTTTTCGGATGGCCTCTTGCCAACCGTGGGCTCTTCCGTTAAGACCAGACCTTCTGTCGCAAGGTCCTTTTTTCCATCAGGATCTCAAATCTTTAAATTTAAGGGTATGGAGATTGAACGCTTGATTCTTGGTCAAAGAGGTTTCTCTGACTCTGTGATTAATACTATGTTACAGGCTCGTAAATCTGTATCTAGAGAGATATATTATAGAGTCTGGAAGACTTATATTTCTTAGTGTCTTCTCATAATTTTTCCTGGCATTCTTTTAGAATTCCGAGAATTTTTTTACAGTTTCTTCAGGATGGTTTAGATAAAGGTTTGTCCGCAAGTTCCTTGACAGGACAAATCTCTGCCATTTCTGTTCTTTTTCACAGAAAGATTGCTATTCTTCCTGATATTCATTGTTTTGTACAAGACTTGGTTCGTATAAAACCTGTCATTCAGTCAATTTCTCCTCCTTGGAGTTTGAATTTGGTTCTGGGGGCTCTTCTAGCTCCTCCTTTTGAACCCATGCATTCATTTGGACATTAAACTTCTTTCTTGGAAAGTTTTGTTTCTTTTGGCTATCTCTTCTGCCAGAAGAGTCTCTGAATTATCTGCTCTTTTCTTGTGAGTCTCCTTTTCTGATTTTTCATCAGGATAAGGCGGTGTTGCGAACTTCTTTTGAATTTTTTCCTAAGGTTGTGTATTCTAACAACATTAGTAGAGAAATTGTGGTTCCTTCATTATGTCCTAATCCTAAGGATTCTAAGGAGAAATCATTGCATTCTTTGGATGTTGTTAGAGCTTTGTAATATTATGTTGAAGCTACTAAGTCTTTCCGAAAGACTTCTAGTCTATTTTTCATCTTTTCTGGTTCTAGAAACAGCCAGAAAGCTTCTGCCATTTCTTTGGCATCTTGGTTGAAATCTTTAATTCATCATGCCTATGTCGAGTCGGGTAAAACTCCGCCTCAAAGGGTTACAGCTCATTCTACTAGGTCAGTTTCTACTTCCTGGGCGTTTAGGAATGAAGCTTCGGTTGATCAGATTTGCAAAGCAGCAACTTGGTCCTCTTTGCATACTTTTACTAAATTCTACCATTTTGATGTGTTTTCTTCTTCTGAAGCAGTTTTTGGTAGAAAAGTACTTCAGGCAGCGGTTTCAGTTTGAATCTTCTGCTTATGTTTTCATTAAACTTTATTTTGGGTGTGGATTATTTTCAGCAGTAATTGGCTGTCTTTATTTTATCCCTCCCTCTCTAGTGACTCTTGCGTGGAAAGATCCACATCTTGGGTAGTCATTATCCCATACGTCACTAGCTCATGGACTCTTGCTAATTACATGAAAGAAAACATAATTTATGTAAGAACTTACCTGATAAATTCATTTCTTTCATATTAGCAAGAGTCCATGAGGCCCACCCTTTTTGTGGTGGTTATGATTTTTTTGTATAAAGCACAATTATTCCAATTCCTTATTTTATATGCTTTCGCACTTTTTTCTTATCACCCCACTTCTTGGCTATTCGTTAAACTGATTTGTGGGTGTGGTGAGGGGTGTATTTATAGGCATTTTAAGGTTTGGGAAACTTTGCCCCTCCTGGTAGGAATGTATATCCCATACGTCACTAGCTCATGGACTCTTGCTAATATGAAAGAAATGAATTTATCAGGTAAGTTCTTACATAAATTGTGTTATTAAGCAACTTTCTAATTTTCTCCTATTATCAATTTTTCTTCGTTCTCTTGGTATCTTTATTTGAAAAACCAGGAATGTATAGCTTACGAGCCGGCCCATTTTTGGTTCAGCGCCCTGGATAGAGCTTGCTGATTGGTGGGTACATTTAGCCACCAATCGGCAAGCTGTACCCAGAGAACGAAGAAAAAATTATAATTGAGCAATTTTAGCAACTTTCTAATTTACTTCTATCTGAATCATGAAAGCAAAAAATTGGGTTAAGTTTCCCTTTAATCAAAAAATACTGCAACATACTTTTTAACTGAAAATTAATTTGTGTTTTATTGTAGGACACAGAAAAAAGAAATCTAATTTATCGGCGCAGCGTTCTGGAAAATGCCAAAAAGTACGAGATTTTTCTTTTAACCTTTTCTGAACGAGCTCAAGTGTGTTAATGTTGTGTGTTGCAAGTTCACCCTGACTATGCAAAATCACTGCTCTGACACCCTTTTATCCAGCTTGCCTGAGACTGGTAAAACCTTTAAACATAGCTGTCTATTCCAATCCATTAGAAGAGCTTTGCAGAAGTTGAGATAGCTCAGCTTATAGTTTTTAATCATGAAACCTTTACACCACTAAAAAAAAAAATTATCATAATGTTCATTCATAATTGTTGTTTGGACTGTACATGGTCAATACAAAAGCATGTCTGTTTGATTTTTTAGAACCTTTTCACAGAACACATTCTGCAAAGCCCCATTTGTTGTAGGTTCCTCCTTATCCACGAGAATGCTGGTACACCAGCAACCAATCAACAACTGACCTATTTTCTGGAAGGAAAGAGCTGTCTCTGAGGCAAAAAACAAGCTTTCTTTAGCTTCTAAAGCTCATAATGTGTGCAGTGATCTTAGGACTGCATTAGATATGTTTTTATTTAATACATTACTGCTACTCTATAAAAATTAAACTTTCTGCATGCAGATCTGCTCACTGCCTAATTTAACTATTTACGAACAACTTGCAAGTAAAAAGCAGTGCTCTAGTTGTTCCCTAAATAGTTTTATTAAAGTGAATGTAAATTTTGATGCTTAACCCCTTAGTGACCAGAGCACTTTTCCATTTTCTGTCCGTTTGGGACCAAGGCTATTTTTACATTTCTGCGGTGTTTGTGTTTAGCTGAAATTTTCCTCTTCCTCATTTACTGTACCCACACATATTATATACCGTTTTTCTCGCCATTAAATGGACTTTCTAAAAATACCATTATTTTCATCATATCTTATCATTTACTATAAAAAAAAATATAAAATATGAGGAAAAATGGAAAAAAACACACTTTTTCTAACTTTGAACCCCAAAATCTGTTACATATCTACAACCACCAAAAAACACCCATGCTAAATAGTTTCTAAATTTTGTCCTGAGTTTAGAAATACCAAATGTTAACATGTTCTTTGCTTTTTTTGTAACTTATAGGGCCATAAATACAAGTAGCACTTTGCTATTTTCAAACCATTTTTTTTCAAAATTAGCGCTAGTTACATTGGGACACTGATATCTTTCAGGAATCCCTGAATATCCATTGACATGTATATATTTTTTTTTAGAAGACATCCCAAAGTATTGATCTAGGCCCATTTTGGTATATTTCATGCCACCATTTCACCGCCAAATGCGATCAAATACAAAAAATCGTTCACTTTTTCACAATTTTTTTCACAAACTTTCAGTTTCTCACTGAAATTATTTACAAACTGCTTGTGCAATTATGGCATAAATGGTTGTAAATTCTTCTCTGGGATCCCCTTTGTTCAGAAATATTAGACATATATGGCTTTGGCATTGCTTTTTGGTAATTAGAAGGCCGCTAAATGCCACTGCGCACCACACGTGTATTATGCCCAGCAGTGAAGGGGTTAATTAGGGAGCATGTAGGGAGCTTCTAGGGTTAATTTTAGCTTTAGTGTAGTGTAGTAGACAACCCCAAGTATTGATCTAGGCCCATTTTGGTATATTTCATGCCACCATTTCACTGCCAAATGCGATCAAATTAAAAAAAACGTTAAATTTTTCACAATTTTAGGTTTCTCACTGAAATCATTTACAAACAGCGTGTGCAATTATGGCACAAATGGTTGTAAATGCTTCTCTGGGATCCCCTTTGTTCAGAAATAGCAGACATATATGACTTTGGCGTTGCTTTTTGGTAATTAGAATGCTGCTAAATGGCGCTGCGCATCACACGTGTATTATGGCTAGCAGTGAAGGGGTTAATTAGGTAGCTTGTAGGGAGCTTGCAGGGTTAATTTTAGCTTTAGTGTAAAGATCAGCCTCCCACCTGAAACATCAGACCCCCTGATCCCTCCCAAACATCTCTCTTCCCTCCCCTACCCCACAAATGTCCCCGCCATCTTAAGTACTGGCAGAAACTCTGCCAGTACTAAAATAAAAGGAAAATTTGGGCTTTTTTGTGCATTTTTTTTTGCATATTTACATATGCTTCTGTGTAGGATCCCCCTTAGCCCCCAACCTCACTGATCCCCCACCAAACAGCTCTCTAACCCTCCCCCTCTGACTTAATGTGCGCCATCTTGGGTACTGGCAGCTGTCTGCCAGTACCCATTTTAGTGAATAATATTATTTTTTTTATTAAAAAATGTCCCTTTTCTGTAGTGTAGCTTTCCCCCCCCCCCAATACCAACCCCCCACCCCTTCCAGATGCCTTAGATGCTTTGGAAAAAATAAGTATTTAATTTTATTTGACATTTTACTTTTAAATTTTTTTCTGTAGTGTAGCGGTTCCCACCCGCTCCCGCCCCGTGCACCCGCCCCCCCCCCACCCCCCCGGCCCGCGCGCGCCCCCGTGCGCGCCCCCGAAGGCTCCGCTCCCGATCCCGCCCCCCTCCACCTTCCAGATCTCACCGATGGCCGCCCACCCGCCTCCCAAGTCGGCTCCCACCCACCAACGATACCGGCCATCGATGTCCGGTGCAGAGAGGGCCACAGAGTGGCTCTCTCTGCATCGGATGGCCAAGGGGGGTTATTGCAGGATGCCTCCATATCGAGGCATCACTGCAATAACCGGAAAGCAGCTGGAAGCGATCCTGCTCGCTTCCAGCTGCTTTCCAGACCAAGGACGTACGCCACACGTCCTCGGTCATTAACTGCATTTTTTTTGAGGACGTGTGGCGTACGTCCTTGGTCGTTAAGGGGTTAAAGGGACACTGAACCCAAATTTTTTCTTTCATGATTTAGATAGAGCATGTAATTGTAAGCAACTGTTATCAATTTTTCTTCATTCTCTTGCAATCTTTATTTGAAAAGAAGGCATCTCAGCTAAGGAGCCAGCAAATTGTGGGTTCAGAACCATGGACAGCACTTGTTTATTGGTGCTGTCCAATCAGCAAGGACAACCCAGGTTGTTCACCTAAAATGGGCTGGCATCTAAACTTACATTCTTGCTTTTCAAATAAGCATAACAAGAAAATGAAGACAATTTGATAATAGGAGTAAATTAGAAAGTTGCTTAAAATTGCATGCTCTATGTGAATCACAAAATATATTTTTTGGCTACAGTGTCCCTTTTTGTGCCTGTTTTTTAAAAATTCGATTGAAAACAGGGGCACTTTAATTCATCAAAATTTACATTTCACTCCTGTTGTGAAAAAAAACTTTCCTTTAAATCTTCACAGCAGCTCCAGCTTCCTCCGGTCATCGCAAGCCATTTCTGATGTCAAAAATGATGGATAGGTCATCCTCCAATCACAGCTTCCCCCCCAGGGGAATCAGTGTCTGATTCAACGCCGTGATTGGAGGAAGTTGGATTCCTCATTTTAGACCCAGGAAGAGACTTTGCAATGGGTGGAGGAAGTTGGAGATGCTGTGAAGATTAAAAGGTATGTTTTTTTTTTTTTTTTTTTTTTTTTTTTCACAACAGGAGTGAAATGTAAATTTTGATGAATTAAAGTGCCCCTGTTTTCAATCAAATTTTTAAAAACCGGGCACTTTAGCATCAAAATTTACATTCACTTTAAGCACTTAGCAGATTAGCATGAGTTGTGCTTTGTTTTTTCCACTATGAGATGAGCAGCAGTTTAGGTGAGATTTTCTTTTAAAACAAAGATAAAACAAAGCTGCTGCTCTTACCATGGGAAGCAGATTTCACTGATAGCGGATCTGTACAGATGACGCTCACTGCAGACACGGACTGCCTTTAGAACTGCGGGGAGGACGCTTTCTGGTTTGCTAAGCAACCACCAAGCCTCCTCCCCCATCTGCAACTCAGAATGTCTTGCAAAGTGCAAACTGACAACAGAGAATATTTGCAATAAACTGAAGCTGCTAAGTTTATACTGTTAGAAAACAGTCCGTTTCTATTAACATTTATTTTGAGCAGATTATAAATGACAGAAGTATACAAGCTGTTGTATCAGGAACAAGTACACATAATGTACAAATTTACTGCTTGCCGAGTACTAACGCACTGACAGCATGAACGAGTGCGGTTCTCCTCTACATAAAGAGAGGTGAAGCCATCACAACCAGCAATACAAGAAAAGTGGTGATGATGATGATGAAAAAATATATCAGCCTCTTACCAGAGTTTAATAAAACACGGTTCTAGCACCATAACAGCCTCTTACACGGTGCAGCTCACAGATGACTCACAAGTTGTCCTCATCAAGCTCGCGATCCTCCTCATGCACAACCTTCTTACATCACAACTGCACTGAGCGCTCTGACTGTGCAGCAGTATTTGCAAATAAAATAAAAAAATCAATCCCACTGTAAGCCCTCTGCTATATGTTTTGACACTGCTGCTGCCGCCGCCACTAAAGCTTGCTTGGTTTGAAATTCAGCACGCTATGCGCTCCAACTCCCTCATTGTCCTGTGATGTCCGGTCTGTCTTTATCTGTGCACGGGCCTACCCAGATAACTGCGCGCCCGCGCTGCCGCACTCCTTACAGAGAATATTGGTGGGGGCACAAGGGCCCATATCAGCAAGTGTATACATAGGCATGTGCAGAATATGTACAATTCTTACGCTGGGAGCCTTTTACAAGTGTAGATTTTAGGTCCATCTATCCTCAAAATCATTATAAATAGCTGCATATATGTAGAATATTACTATTGCTTACTACATTTGGGGAGGCCCAAAAAAAGTTTGCACCAGTGCAGTACCCCAAATACTTGACTGAGGATCAGCCAAGCTGAGAGGAAGTGACTTAGCCCATTTAACTGTCTACTAAATCCAGAACTTACACTATTCACTTATGCTAGGGTGATCCACAGTCATAATGGAGCCAGTAGGGAAGAGAACAGGTTAGGGACTGGAGTGGAAGTTAGATTCAGAAATGTGTGGGCAACTGCAAAAAATGTGGTCTAATTTGCCAATCTTATGCTTAATTGCTCTGTTTTTCACTCCTATACATTACTTGCTCTTCTTTGCTGTAATTTAAGATAGTGAAGGCTTTGAAAAGAAAATTAACAGGGGGTGCCACATAGCATAAGTCTGTTGGGAAAGTATTAGAACCACATCACAAAAGGAATCTTGCTCACACTTGTGATGGTACTAGAATGAAAGAGTGCTAAACAAACGGTCTCCAGCACTCGTCTCCTTCTCCTCAAGAGGGTGAACGCAAAACTTTTAAAATGTATCAAAAAAAACTACAAACAATTGTAATAACTTTCTCAGCTTTCAATTGGCTGTTTAATCAGGCAATTAACTTTTTGATTCACCTAGTGTTGGCCTTAGTGATAAACCAGCTGTATAGGATAATTAGAGCCCTTTTCCTAGCTAAACTGTTGTTTAAAACACTGAATCCAGACTACTGTGTATAGGAATAATTTTATAAATCAACAGTGACACATGTTTTATTTTTTCTTGTCTTATTTAAGGGTCATCTTAAACATGGATAGACGGAAATCTGGTAAATACACTTCACAGTTTGTATTTTCATCTTGCTAACAAGCTAGTGAGGCATGGCAACCATCATAAAATCATTGTGTGTATATATTTTAATGCTTTTTGTAAGCTGTTAGTGAATCATTTATTTCTTTTATCAAAGTGTGAAAGTCTACGAGTCATCACTTGCGGGAATTCTCCTCCTGACCACTAGGAGTAGGCAAAAGATACCCCAATATACCAGAGTGTTAAATACCCCATACTTGCCCAGAATCTTTAGCCATTTCTTTTGCCTCCTTGATGGAGTTAGGTTGAATTGTTGATCTACTGGTTGTTGAGAAGGGTTCTCTAACCAATCTAAGACTCATTTCCACCTCACAGTCTTATTGGACAGTGGAAGTTATCAGCCAGGCAGTAAAATATCTTTTCTCAGTGGGAAATGTCACAGGCCTCCCTGGTTTAATACGGATTTATCCACCAGTCCCCTGGTCTGCAGTGTGCTGCTCCTTGTTGGATCCACAATCCTCCCTAGGTGAAATGTGGAATTATCCACTAGTCCCCTGGGTTATAGAATGCTGTTACTTGTTAATGATCCTTGGTATTGTTCTAGCAAGTACTTTGCAGCTTCATAGCCCACCAGCTATTAGTATGAACATGTACACTTGATTTACATAGTCTGGGGACATATATTTATACACCATACATATTAGCATTTCTTAGCACTTTTGGGCACTTTTTACATTTTTGGGGCTTTAGCACTCACTGGTAGCTCAGGCGCAATAAGGGTTGTTAACTTTTTTTAGCCTCCCTGTTTTTTATTCTTTTTTTGTTCCTGTGGTGCTATAATTATATCAGTGTCTTGGAAGAAGCTCTCAGGACCGGTGGAGGTTGTAGGATACAGCATGAGTAGGATTTTGTTTGCAGATTTATTTCAAATTGCCTTGTGCCCCCCTTAGAAGCTTCCCCAAAGTTGATATTTCTTTCATGTAATTGGCAAGAGTCCATGAGCTAGTGATGTATGGGATATACAATCCTACCAGGAGGGGCAAAGTTTCCCAAACCTCAAAATACCTATAAATACACCCCTCACCACACCCACAATTCAGTTTTACTAACTTTGCCTCCTATGGAGATGGTGAAGTAAGTTTGTGCTAAGATTTCTACGTTGATATGCGCTTCTCAGCATTTTGAAGCCTGATTCCTCTGAGTACAGTGAATGTCAAAGGGATGTGAAGGGAGTATCACCTAGTGAATTCTATGGTTTTCCTCGCGGAAAATCTTTTTCATAGGTTCTCTGTTATCGGTCGCAGAGATTCATCTCCTACCTCCCTTTTCAGATCGACGATATACTCTCATATTCCATTACCTCTACTGATAACCATTTCAGTACTCATTTGGCTATCTGCTATATGTGGATGAGTGTCTTTTGGTAAGTATATTTTCATTACTTAAGACACTCTCAGCTATGGTTTGGCACTTTATGTATTTATATAAAGTTCTAAATATATGTATTGTACTTATATTTGCCATGAGTCAGGTTTATGTATATTTCCTTTTGCAGACTATCCGTTTCATATTTGGGAAAAAAAACATATTTAGGAAAATATTTTTCTTACCTGGGGTATAGTCTTTTTTCAAATAGACTGGTTTTTCATTTAATTTTCGCGGGCAAAATTAGGCTCGCGAGGTCACAAAATGCTGATGTTTATTGCCTAATTTTTGGCGTGAAGGTATGCCCGGTGACGCAAATTCGTAATTTCAGGCGTCTTAGTCTACGCCGAGTTTCCTTGCACAAGGTTGAGTCTGCAATGATGCGATTGTGTCATTTCCGGATGTTGTTAGCGCCAAAAAATTTCATTTTGCGTTGTGCGTCATACTACCAAATAATTTCGTTATTTTAAACACCATTCCTATATGCCTCTTGCCTTTTTTCTATGTCAGAGGGCTATGCTGTTTGCATTTGTTTTTCCATTCCTGAAACTGCCATATAAGGAAATTGATAATTTGCTTTATATTTTGTTTTTTCTCTTACATTTGCAAGATGTCTCAATCTGATCCTGTCTCAGAAACCACTGTTGGAATCCTGCTGCCTGATAACAGTTCTACCAAAGCTAAGTGTATCTGTTGTAAATTTGTGGAGATTATATCTCCAGTTGTGGTATGTAATAGTAGTCATGATAAGCTTTTACATGCAGAGAATGTATCCATCAGTAATAGTACAATGCCTGTTGTTTCTTCAACATCTAATGTACATGATATTGCTGTGAATATAAAAGATTTTATTGCTGATGCGATTCAGAAGCTTTGTCTGCTATACCACCTTCTAATAAACGTAAAAGGTCTTTTAAAACTTCTCATAAGGTTGATGAAATTTCAAATGACCGACAACATACTGAATTATCCTCCTCTGATGAGGATCTATCTGATTCAGAAGATCCTACCTCAGATATTGACAAATCTACTTATTTATTTAAAATGGAGTATATTCGTTCCTTGTTAAAGAGGTGTTGATTACGTTGGATATTGAGGAATCTAGTCCTCTTGATACTAAAACTAGTAAACATTTAAATTCTGTTTATAAACCTCCTGTGGTTACTCCAGAGGTTTTTGCAGTTCCTGATGCTATTTCTGATATGATTTCTAAGGAATGTTATAGGCCTGGTACTTCTTTTATCCCTTCTTCAAGGTTTAAAACATTGTATCCTTTGGCAGCAGTTAGATTGGAGTTTTGGGAAAAGATCCCCAAAGTTGACGGGGGCTATTTCTACTCTTGCCACACGTACTACTATTCCTATGGAAGATAGTACTTAATTTAAGGACCCTTTAGATATGAAACTTAAATCCTATTTAAGGAAAGCTTATTTATATTCTGGCTATCTTCTCAGGCCTTCCATTTCTATGGCTGATGTTGCTGCTACAACAACTTTTTGGTTGGAATGTTTAGAGCAACAGGAAATGGATCCTGATTTGTCTAGCATTGTTCGCTTGCTTCAACATGCTAATCATTTTATCTGTGATGCCATTTTTGATATCCTCAAAATTGATGTTAAATCTATGTCTTTAGCTATTTTAGCTAGAAGAGCTTTGTGGCTCACATATTGGAAAGCTGACATGGTATCTAAGTCTAGATTACTATCTCTTTCTTTCCAAGGTAATAATTTATTTGGTTCTCAGTTGGATTCGATTATTTCAACTGTCACTGGGGGGAAGGGAGTTTTTTTGTCTCAGGATAAAAGACCTAAGGGTAAATCCTTAAGCTTCTAACCGTTTTCGTTCCTTTCGACAAAATAAGGAACAGAAACCTAATCCTTCCCCCAAAGAATCTAGTTCCAATTGGAAACCTTCTTCAAGTTGGAGTAAATCCAAGCCGTTTAAGAAACCAAAACCAGCCCCCAAGTCTGCATGAAGGTGCGGCCTTCAATCTAGCTCAGCTGGTAGGGGGCACATTAAGATTCTTCCAAAACATTTGTGCAGATTCTGTCCAAAATCAATGGATTCAGAGTATTGTCTCTCAAGGGTACAGAATAAGATTCAGAGTAAGACTTCCTGTGAGAAGATTTTTTTCTTTCACACATCCCAGCAAATCCAGTAAAGGCTCAGGCTTTTCTGAAGTGTGTTTCAGACCTGGATCTTTCAGGGGTAATCATACCAGTTCCGTTTTAGGAACAGGGTCTGGGGTTTTATTCAAATCTATTCTTTGTCCCAAAGAAAGAAAATTCATTCAGGCCAGTTCTGCATCTGAACATTTTGAATCATTTTGTAAGAGTGCCAACTTTCAAAATGGTGACTATAAGGACTATTCTGCCTTTTGTTCAGCAAGGGCATTATATGTCCACAATAGACTTACAGGATGAAGATCTTTATATTCCGATTCATCCAGACCACTATCAGTTTCTCAGATTCTCTTTTCTAGACAAGCATTACCAATTTGTCGCTCTTCCATTTGGCCTAGCAACAGCTCCAAGAATCTTTTCAAAGGTTCTTTGTGCCCTACTCTCTGTAATCAGAGAACAGGGTATTGCGGTGTTTACTTATTTGGACAATATCTTGGTACTAGCTCAGTCTTTACATTCTGCAGAATCTCCCACGAATCAACTAGTGTTGTTTCTTCAAAGACATGGTTGGAGGATCAATTTACCAAAAAGTTTCCTTGATTCCTCAGACAAGGGTTACCTTTTTAGGTTTCCAGATAGATTCAGTGTCCATGACTCTGTCGCTAACAGACAAGAGACTATTAAAATTTGTTTCAGCTTGTCGGAACCTTCAGTCTGAGTCATTCCCTTCAGTAGCTATGTGCATGGAAGTTTTCAGTTTCATGACTGCAGCATCGGACGCGATCCCCTTTTGCTCGTTTTCATATGAGACCTCTCCAACTTTGTATGCTTAGTCAATGGTGCAGGGATTATACAAAGATATCACAATTAATATCCTTAAATACCAATGTTCGACTCTCTCTGACTTGGTGGTTAGATCACCATCGAATAGTTCAAGGGGCCTCTCTTGTTTGTCAAACCTGGACTGTGATCACAACAGATGCAAGTCTTTCAGGTTGGGGAGCTGTCTGGGGATCTCTGACGGCACAAGGGGTTTTGAAATCTCAAGAGGCGAGGTTACCAATCAATATTTTAGAACTCCGTGCTAATTTCAGGGCTCTTCAGATTTGACCTCTGTTGAAGAGAGATCCGTTCATTTGTTTTCAGACAGACAATATCACAACTGTCGCATATGTCAATAATCAGGGTGGGACTCACAGTTCCCAAGCTATGAAAGAAGTATCTCGGATACTTGCTTGGTCAGCATCCAGCTCCTGTCTAATTTCTGTAGTTCATATCCCAGGTGTAGACAATTGGGAAGTGGATTATCTCAGCCGTCAGACTTTACATCCAGGGGAGTGTTCACTCCATCCAGATGTGTTTTCTCAGATTGTTCAGATGTGGGTTTTTCCATAAATAGATCTGATGGCTTCCCATCTAAACAAGAAACTTCCCAGGTACCTGTCCAGGTCCAGGGATCCTCAGGCGGAGGCGGTGGATACGTTTAGCAGTTCCTTGGTGTTACCAACCTGCTTATATCTTCCCGCCTCTAGTTCTTCTTCCAAGAGTGATCTCCAAGATCATCATGATCAATCGTTTGTATTGCTGGTAGCTCCAGCATGGCCTCACAGGTTTTGGTATGCGGATCTTGTTCGGATGTCCAGTTGCCAACAGAATTGTAAATCTGTTTCTAGGAAGATTTATTATCGAGTTTGGAGGGCTTATATTTCATGGTGTTCTTCTCATATTCTGCTGGCATTCTTTTAGAATTCCTAGAATTTTACAGTTTCTTCAGGATGGTTTGGATAAAGGTTTGTCTGCAAGTTCCTTGAAGGGACAAATCTCTGCTCTTTCTGTTTTATTTCACAGAAAGATTGCTAAGCTTCCTGATATTCACTGTTTTGTACAGGCTTTGGTCCGTATCAAGCCTGTCATTAAATCAATCTTTCCTCCTTGGAGTCTTAATTTGGTTTTGAAGGCTTTACAGGCTCCTCCGTTTAAGTATGCATTCTTTGGACATTAAACTACTTTCTTGGAAAGTGTTGTTCCTTTTGGCCATCTCTTCTGCCAGAAGAGTTTCCGAATTATCTGCTCTTTCTTGTGAATCTCCTTTTCTGATTTTCCATCAGGATAAGGCAGTTTTGCTGACTTCATTTAAATTTCTACCTAAGATTGTGAATTCTAACAACCTTAATAGAGAAATTGTTGTTCCTTCTTTGTGTCCTAATCCTAATAATTCTTTGGAGAGATCCTTACATTCTTTGGATGTTGTAAGAGCTTTGAAATATTATGTTTAAGCTACTAAAGATTTCAGGAAGACTTCTAGTCTATTTGTTATCTTTTCTGGTTCTAGGAAAGGTCAGAAGGCTTCTGCCATTTCCTTGGCATCTTGGTTAAAGCTTTTGATTCATCAGGCTTATTTGGAGTCGGGTCAGGCCCCGCCTCAGAGAATTACAGCTCATTCTACTAGATCAGTCTCCACTTCATGGGCTTTTAAGAATGAAGCTTCAGATTTGCAAAGCAGCAACTTGGTCTAATTTGCATACTTTTACTAAATTCTACGGTTTTTATGTATTTGCTTCTTTGGAAGCAGTTTTTGGTAGAATTTTTTTTCAGGCAGCTGTTTCAGTTTGATTCTTCTGCTTATGTTTAAGTTTTTTTCTTTTCATTTATGAGAATAAACTTTTATATTTTGGGTTGTGGATTAATTTTTTCAGCGGAAAATGGCTGTTATTATTTGTATCCCTTCCTCTCTAGTGACTCTTCTGTGGAGTTCCACATCTTGGGTATTACTATCCCATACGTCACTAGCTCATGGACTCTTGAAAGAAAACATAATTTATGTAAGAACTTAACTAATAATTAATTTCTTTCATATTGGCAAGAGTCCATGAGACCCACCCTTTTTATGGTGGTTATGATTTTTTGTATAAAGCACAATTATTTCCAAATTCCTTTTTTTGATGTTTTTTACGCCTTTCTTTATCACCCCACTACTTGGCTATTCGTTAAACTGAATTGTGGGTGTGTTGAGTGGTGTAATTTATAGGCATTTTGAGATTTGGGAAACTTTGCCCCTCCACTAGCTCATGGACTCTTGCCAATATGAAAGAAATGAATTTATCAGGTAAGTTCTTACATAAATTATGTTTTTCTTTCTCATGGTCCTTTCAGGTATCATGATTTCAAAACTCTGAATTTGATGTCTTGGTGATTGAGCGCTTAGTACTATCTCAGACGTTTTTCTGATTGACATATTGTTGTCACCCGCATTTTTATCTTACGGTTTGGAAAACCTTTTCTTTCCATAAGGCAAGGAGAGTCCACGACTTCATTCCTTACTGTTGGGAAATACAACACCTGGCCACCAGGAGGAGGCGAAGACACTCCAGCCAAAGGCTTAAATATCCCTCCCACTTCTCCTATCCTCCCAGTCATTCTTTGCCTTTTTGTCACTAGAGGAGGTGGCAGAGAAGTGTCAGAAGATTCGGATAGTCCTGTAATGGTATGTTGCCTTCAAGAGAGGACTGGAGTTTTAAGTAATCATGTCAACCTCTCAGTGAGAGTATTGATGAAAGTTAGTCTGGAGATGCAGGGAATTTTTTTCTCCGAAACCATCCAGGCTGTTGGCTAACAACTCCTGAGCAATCGGTGTTGACGAGTTTCATTGCTTGCCTTTAATCACTGTCCCTGTCAGAGCATCGCTACAAGGCTGTCACACTTGAGAGGCTGTATCTGTACCACAGCATGGATCCTAGAGGGTAAGTCTGCTTTATTGTTATAGCAGGGACTCCTGTATACGTTCACAGTGTGACTCCTCTATACCTCAATAGGATCAAGGGTTAATATCTCCTTTAGGGAGATTATCGGGAACAGTTATGGGGATTTTTATGTTCTGCATTAGGTTTGGGCTCATAAGACTATGCTTTTGGCTTGGGAACAGACAGGTTTCACTTTCGTTTTTGAGTGTTGCACAGCTCATATTAGCTTAACACTCTTATTTTTGCATAGCAGGGGAAGTCCTGTCTTGCGCACCACGTGACCATGTGTGGCCTCTTTCACTTTCTTGCGATCCTGCTGCAGACGGCACTCCTGAGGAGAGCGTTTCACTGATCATTTGTCTGGGTCTAGGAGGTGGTGAGTGCCATTGAGATTGTAAAGGTTTCTGTTTATATTAAAACGCTTGTTTTTTGTAACGTTTTTTATTCCATCTGTGGAATTACATACCAAAGCTATGGAGGACTCTGATACTACGTTAGAGGGTTCCACTCCTTCTTTAGTGAATAATAATACCTGTTTATATTGTGAGGAGGCTGTGGTTTGCCCGCCCGCTTAATTGTGTTCCAATTGCCTAAGCACTGTTTTAAAGTCTAAGAAAGGAGCAAAGTCTGCCAATACCCATAGCGCAATTAGTCCCTCTGAGCCATCAACCTCTCAGGATTTTATGACCCGAGAGATTTCTGCCCTGTCTACTCAAACCGCTTCACATGCAGTTCCCCACGGCACAGCCAATTCTCCATCTGGAAGGGGCCTTTTTCCAGCAGACTTTACCGCTCAGCTACAATCGGCGGTGTCTGCTGCACTGAGTGCCCTACCTATCTCTGGGGAAACGTAAGAGAAAGGTTAAACATAGTTCTCCCAACTTAGTTATCTAAATTACTATCGGATCTAGCCTGTATGTCTCAGCTATCTGAGGATGAGTTAACCTCTGTAGCGTCAGAGGGTGAACTCTCTGAGTCAGAAACGTCTGTTACTAAGTCTCCTCCAGTGGAGTAACCCTCCTTTAGATTCAAAATTGAACATTTGCGGTTTTTACTAAAGGAGGTCCTTTCTACGCTAGAGGTTCCAGAGGCTAAGCTACCTGAGGAACCTAAGATCCATAAGTTAGACAGGGTCTACGAAGGTCCCACAGACTTTTCCTGTACCAGTTCGTATGGCGAACATTATTAGTAACGAATGGGAAAGAATCAAAACTTCCTTTTCTTCCTCCTCTGCAACTTTTTAAGAAATTGTTCCCTGTCCCTGACTCTCAAATAAAATTGTGGGGTTCCATACCTAAGGTGGATGGCGCCTTTTCGCTATGGACAAGAAGTTGGAAACTTTCCTGAGGAGAATGTTCCAACACACAGGATTTTTATTCCAACCTGCGGCAGCAGTAGCCACAGTGGCGGGAGCAGCTACCTATTGGTGCGACTCTCTGCTTGAACTTATTGAGGTGGAATATCCCCTCGAGGATATTCAGGAGAAAATTAAAGGGACACTGAACCCAATTTTTTTCTTTTGTAATTCAGAAAGATCATGCAATTTTAAGCAACTTTCTAATTTACTCCTATTATCAATTTTTCTTTGTTCTCTTGCTATCATTATTTGAAAAAGAAGGCATCTAAGCTTTTTTTTTTTTGTTTCAGGTCTGGACAGCACTTTTTTATTGGTGGATTAATTTATCCACCAATCAGCAAGGACAACCCAGGTTGTTCACCAAAAATGGGCCGGCATCTAAACTTACATTCTTGCATTTCAAATAAAGATACCAAGAGAATGAAGAAAATTTGATAATAAGAGTAAATTAGAAAGTTGCTTAAAATTTCATGCTCAATCTGAATCACGAAAGAAAATTTTTGGGTACAGTGTCCCTTTAAGGCATTCAGAATTGCTAAATCCTTTATCTGTGTTGTAAATATGCAAATTATTTGCCTGATCACAAAAGCTTCAGGTTTTGCAGTTCTAGCCCGCCGGGCTCTCTGGTTTAAGTCTTGGTCTGTGGATATGACTTATAAATCCAGGTTACTTTCTCACCCCTTCAAGGGGAAGATCTTATTCAAACCAGGTCTGGACTCATCATTTCCACTGTTACCGGAGAGAAAGGAGCCTTCCTGCCACAGGATAAGAAGAACAGACCTAAGGGACGACAGTCGTCGAATTTTCGTTCCTTACGTTCGGACAACACCCAACGATTTCAATCCTCATCCAAGCCGGGGTGGCCCCCGATCCGGGATCGGAACGAGTAGGGGCAGACTGTCGCTTTTCTCAGACGCTTGGTTTCAGGATGTTCAGGATCCTTGGGTTCTCGAGGTCATATCTCAGGGATACCGGATAGGATTCAAGTCCCATCCTAGTCTCTTTAGGAGTAATTGCCCCGGTACCTGCGTCAGAAAGAGGTCTGGGGTTCTATTCAAACCTGTTCGTGGTTCCCAAGAAGGAGGGATTTTTTCATCCAATTCTGGACTTGAAGTGCCTTAAATTTTTAAGAGTCCCATCCTTCAAGGAACCTGTGGTTCAGGAAGGACAGTTTGACTACCATAGACCTGAAGGATGCATACCTTTACGTTCCGATACACAGGGAACATTTTCAATTTCTGAGGTTTGCGGTTTGCATTTCTGGACCAATACTTCCAGTTCATAGCACTTTCATTTGGCTTAACTACTACTACTGCTTCAAGATTGTTTACGAAGGTGATTGCCAGAACACGAGATATCGCAGTAGCACCTTACGGGCACCATCTTTTCATCTATAAAAATAAATGTACAAACAATTCACAACTATTTTTAGTGTAAAAAATATTTTTTTTTTTATATAGATTCTGTTTTTATACTGTCTTTTATAATCGATCGTCATAATCATTATGAATTGATAAGGTATACTGACATTACCTCCGGTTTGTTATGGAACAATGTATAATTTTTATCACAAGACACATAGTCTATGATTTTCCCTTAACATTTGTTTCCATATATTATCAACTATGTATCAAGTTGCTAATGGTTGGTTCAGGTTGCAAGTTAATGATTTGCACTTACCCTAATCAATCATGGCGGAATAATTTTTCTCAATCTTCGGGTTTAATCAAAATTTGCTGTATGAAGGACGATTTTGGCATGCGCACTACATTGGAACTTTCTCCTACCATCACGTCAAAACGTGCAAGTGACTCTAAGGACGGAGTGACACCTAACCGGTCTAGGATATTGCGATTAACTCTGGACAGTGATAACTGACTGTTTTCCTGTTGGATCCCTTTAATCTATTGTGTACACTTAGCATTTGTGATGTTTTTAAAGATTTTAATAACTATTCCTTTTTAACTATTTTGTTGTGGGATACTGTTAACCTACCAGTATAAGTAGGTGTGCGCATCATATAGAGCTTGTATGAGTTCCAACAAATGTGAGTAACCATTTGTCCTATTTCAACATTTTATCCATTGGGTTTACAGAGTTACACTATATTTTTGTGTTTTCTCTCATTCCATGTGAGGACTAACTGAAGTTTCAGGTCCCAGAGAAATTTCCTCCAGGAACGGATATATCCTTCCATTTCTAATTGAACTTTTTAGCATTATTATATTTCACATTTATTTTTATCTTTTCATCTAGCAAGAGAGCACTTGGAATTCCTTCTAAGTCTTCTTTGGTCACATGGATGGAAGATAAACTTGGAAAAGAGTTCTTACTCCACAAGGTGAATTTCCCGGATACACTTATAGACACAGTATCCATGAAGATCTTTCTAACGGATCAGAGACATTGCAAGATAAATCAGCTTGCCTTGTCCTCCAGGCCTCCCTAAGTCCTTCGGTGGCCCAGTGTATGGAGGTGATTTGCCTCATGGTGTCTTGTATGGACCTCATTCCCTTTGCCAGATTCCATCTCAGACCCTTACAACTATGCATGCTGAGACAATGGAACGGTGACCATTCAGACCTGTCCCAACAGATAATACTGGACAATCTGTCGAGAGATTCGCTCTCTTGGTGGCTCTGTCAAGATCACCTGTCTCAAGGCACGGGCTTCTTGAGACCGTCCTGGGAGATTGTGACTACGGACGCAAGTCTATCGGGCTGGGGAGCCATTTGGGGTGCCAGGAAGGCACATGGTCTGTGGACTCAGGAGGAGTCCACGTTGCCGATCAATATCTTGCAACTTCTGGCAATATTCAATGCCCTGAAGGCTTACCCCCTTCTGGGTTTGTCACAGTTTATCAGATTCCAATCGGGCAGTATAACTTTGGTAGTCTACATCAACCATCAGGGAGGAATGAGGAGTTCCTTAGCGATGAGATAGTTTTCTCAGATCCTGGATTGGGCAGAGACCCACAAATGTATGCTGTCAGTGAGCCACATTCTGGGTGTAGACAACTGGGAAGCAGACTTCCTCAGCAGCCAATCTTTTTTTCACCTGGGGGAATGGTCTCTCCACCCTAAAGTATTTGCAGAGATATGCTCCATATGGGGGATGCCGGAGATAGACCTTATGGCCTCCCATCTAAATGCCAAACTACCCAGGTATGGGTCGAGTTTGAGGGATCCTCTGGCAGAACTAATAGATGCTCTAGCAGTTCGCTGGAGGTTCAGACTCGTATCTATTTTACCTCTGAGTGGCTAGTGGTAGGTAACAGTGAGTAACAAGATACCTAGCTATAGCTCTTGTTTGAACGTCTTTTATCATATAATATAATATTCTTAGTAAAATTATCAATATAGGTCATAGAAATACTGAGGTTACAACTTGGGTAAAGGATTATATTAAGTATTTAAATACAAGATTGTATGTCACTTAATGGATTGGGCTGTAACTTTTTAAATTAGTTAAAAAGGCTGGCCGTGTGAATGTTACAATTTAATTTATAGCTCAGATTGGTTGACAATGTTACCCCTGAGAGTATCGCAATAAGCTAATATGCTAGAGGCGTGATAATATACACCTTAATGGCCTCAAATAACTATAAAGCAGTAACAAAGTTGGACATTTATTTGACATTACAGTTGGTAATACATTCTCATACAATATTTGTCAGGCCAACTTCTTCTAAATCAGAGATATAAGCTTCACAAACTTGTTGCTAATAAATTCCCATTCAATTTATAAACCTCCTAGCGATCATTATAACATTGCATCGAGGAAGATAGCAGAGATATCCAAGGGATTCCCTGCTAGATGACGTCACATTTGTGGGCAACCGAATAAGCTATAAAAAGTCGACAACCCGGCGGCACGATCACACTTTGAAAAAGCTGGTTCATGGCAAAATATATCAGGGACGCTAGGGAACTGGTGAGGAGTCTTAGGAGCTCCTGTGTTTTTAGTTTATCTTAGGCTAACCTAATTTACTGTAGTATACTTACTAGCTATGTAGCGACTCAGTTACTTATATAATTACAATTCCTCTGGGCTTGTTGATATTACTGGTACTCTGAATGATTTAAGCTATAACTATTATTACTTACTTTATCAACTTACTATAGCCATATGGAGTCAATCAATTAAAAGATACCATAAGGGGTTATTCTACCTACTTGGTTTAACACCATTAAAGTGTATATTATCACGCCTCTTGCGTATCAGCTTATTGCGATACTCTCAGGGGTAATATTGTCAATCAATCCGAGTTAATATTCAAGATCTTGTACAAATTAAATTGTAACATTCACATGGCCAGTCTTTTTCGCTCATTTAAAAGGTACTGCCCAATACATTAAGTGACGTACGATCTTGTATTTAAATACTTGACATAATCCTTTACCCAAGTTGTAACCTCAGTATTTCTATGGCCTATATTAATATTTTTCCTATGAATATTATATGTTAAACGTTCAAACAAGAGTTATAGCTAGATACCTTGTTACTCACTGTTACCTACCACTAGCCACTCAGAGGTATAATAACCAGCTATATATTACCTATGCTGGGAAGAACTGAGAAAGTTTCAAAACCTATTAGTGGATTAACTTATAAGTTTTACTCGTCATAATACGCTTACTATACTACGTTAGGTTCCTAAGTGTGTTTTTATACATACTTTCCTATTTTATTTATAACTTAATAAAAGTTAAGTTTTAGTTTATTTTTCCCACAAGTTTAGTTATTGTGTAAGCTGTTAATTATTAACCAGCTAATACAGCTGTAGGATATTCTCAGAACCCAGAGTGCTATATGTCTATTCTTTTTAAGAGTAGGTTTCTTTCCTCTCTTTTACTTGTGCAGCTTTCAATAATACACACAGCACCTACACCCTATATAATAAATTACCTGCTCTTACTTTACTCTAGGGTTTTAAAGGGTTCGCAACATATATTAGTAGTGCCATTGGACTTCTTTTCATATATCTATTTCCTCCATTACCTTTTTTTTTCCCTTCTGTGGTGGCTCGGATCCAGCATGAGCAAGCACCGGTGATTCTAATTGCTTCATCCTGGCCGCGAAGGACTTGGTTCGCGGATCTGGTGGGGATGTCCTCATCTCCTCTATGGAATTTACCCTGTCGCAGGGACCTGCTACTACAGGGTCCCTTCCTACATCAAAATCTGGATTCTCTGAGGCTGACTGCGCGGATATTGAATGCTTAGTCTTAGCCAAGAGAGGATTCTCTGAGCGTGTTATTGACACTTTTATACCATAAGGTGTGGCGGACTTATATGCACTGGTGTGAAGAGCGTGTTTTTTCTTGGCTTAAGGTTGCCAGAATTTTATCCTTTCTCCGGGATGGACTGGAGAAGGGTCTAGCTGCTAGTTCCCTGAAGGGACAGCTATCGTCCCTGTCGGTGTTGCTGCACAAGAGATTAGCTGAGCTTCCGGATGTGCAGTCCTTTAAGGCTCTGACTAGGATCTGCCTGTGTTTAGGGTGGCTCCGCCTTGGAGTCTAAACCTTGTTCTTCGTGTGTTGCAGCAGGCTCCGTTTGAGCCAATGCATACTGTTGACATTAAACTGTTATCCTGGAAGGTTCTGTGTCTTTTGGCTGTTGCCTCTGCTCGCAAGGTCTCTGAGATTTCTGCCTTGCAGTGTGATCCCCCTTACCTTGTTTTTCACACCGATAAGGCGGTTTTTACATACTAAGTTAGGTTTCCTTCCTAAGGTGGTGACAGATTGGAACATTAATCAAGAGATTGTTGTTCCTTCCTTGTGTCTCAATCCTTCCTCGGTGAAGGAACGTTTGCTTCACAATCTAGATGTGGTTCGTGCCTTGAAGTTTTATCTTCAGGTTACTAAGGAGTTCAGACAATCTTCATCTTTATTTGTCATCTATGCAGGTAAACATAGGGGTCACAAATAGAATACCCCAAATAGGTAGTTTTTGCAACTCACAAAGTGTGATTTTCCCAATGTTCACACTGAAAAAATGTTAAATACCAAATGTCAGAGTGCGCATAAAAAGCTCTACCTAATAGTTATGACCATGAATTTAATTCACTTTAAATATACTAAAATTTAAAATATTAGTTTATTTCTAAATGTATAAATTTCATACAAACACAAAATTATAAAAATATATGTATATTTAATTAAATCCCAAAATATTAAGGAAAAAGCTTATAGTTGATCTTTTTTAGAAAATTGTATCCAATGTTGCAGCTTTGTAATAAAAATTCTTAAAACTTATACATTTTAATAATATATTGCAAATTAATTTCATTATATCGTTTCATACCTTATTTAATTTGGGTCATAACCCATGAGAACCACCATTTATTAGAAAAACTAAATATTAGCTAGGGGGTATCTATTCTATCATATTTTCATAATCACCAGTCATAAAAATAAGGATTATTTTCAAAGTTAAATTTATAAATATTTCCTTTGAACCTTTAATTTTCTGAAATTTTAAAAAATGTTAACCATAAAATAATGATAGGTGTATATATTTTCATGAAAATAGGTTTCTTAAAAAATTATTATTGTTCACAACTTCCTAAAAATTAATGAAGTGCAATAATGAAGTTTTAGATATAACTTTTATTACAGATTTTAACATCAATCATAATAAATTAAGAGAGGTTTTAAATAAACACTGGCATTTATTGTTGAGGGATCCCTTTTTCAGGAAAGCGAGAAATTTAAAAAATATGCTAGCACCAAGCACTTTTAAACCTAGAAAGATGGAATCTATAGATGTGGATCTAAAAGGGAATAAAATAGAGGGGTATTTCCCTTGCATATCATGTAAGGCATGTAAATTTAGCAGTAAAAAGACTATTGTTAAATCAACTGTAACACAAAGAGATTTTAAAATTAGAGATCTTATTAAATGCTCTGATAAAAATACAGTATACTTAATAGAATGCCCATGCAAAAAGCAATATTTGGGCGAGACCTCACGCATGTTGAGAGATAGGATTAGGGAGCACCTCTTAAATATTGAAAATGGATTTGAAGGACATTTATTGTCCAAACATTTTAAAGAAAAACATGATCAGAATCCAAAAGGTTTAAAATATTGGGGCTTAAGGAAGATTAAACCAGACTGGAGAGGGGGTGATGTAAACAAAAAACTTTTAAGAATAGAAGCGGAACTAATTTTTAACTTTAAAACATTAACTCCCCTAGGATTAAATGCAGAGCTAGATCTTAATCCTTTATATAAATTATTTTTAATTAATTTTATATTTATATGTAGTATTTTTTAGGGAAGTTTATTTAACAAGAATTTTATGTAAAAATTAATCTATTTATAGGGATTTTATAATAAAATTGTTAAGAATAATTTTTGTAATTGTTGCACTTTTCTACCCCCAAAAAACTACCCATTTATAAACCCCATAGAATCCACAAATTAAATGTTGACTTAGTATATGTTTTTAAATGCATTCTTAGATTGGAAAATGTGATGATATATTCACATTTTCTCTTTTATATTTATATCAACTTTACCTAATATTTAGAGAGTCTAGAGAGTTTTTTTGAACAAATTTTTAATCCATTATCATTTTTAATTCATTAATTTTTAGGAAGTTGTGAACAATAATAATTTTTTAAGAAACCTATTTTCATGAAAATATATACATCTATCATTATTTTATGGTTAAAAATTTTTAAAATTTCATAAAATGGTTTAAAGGTTCAAAGGAAATATTTATAAATTTAACTTTGAAAATAATCCTTATTTTTATGACTGATGATTATGAAAATATGATAGAATAAATACCCCTAGCTAATATTTAGGTTTTCTAATAAAAGGTGGTTCTCATGGGTTATGACCCAAATTAAATAAGGTATGAAACGATATAATGAAATTAGTTTGCAATATATTATTAAAATGTATAAGTTTTAAGAATTTTTATTACAAATATCCCAAATGAAGACTGTATCAAAGTATAAAGTCAAACAGAATCCCAAAGCGAATAACATTTGAAACTAACTGAAAAAATGGATATAATACAGAAATCTGAATTGAATTCAACTGTGCCTTTAAGAAAAGGTGTATAAAAGTATGCTGGGCAGGTGCAGGTTCATCTTGAAAAAAGCTTACGAGCTGAAACGCATAGATGAACAAACTTGCTAAGCTGGCCAGCTCGAATGATCTGATTGGACCTTATTGACATTCACCTATCTGCCGTTTTTTTACGGCTAAAGCAATATTGGGGAGATTGCTACAGCAAAGGAGCCACATTGAGGAACAGCATTGAGGACACCAAGACCCCTTTGAAACGGGTACATTCATACTTAAGGTAACCCGCAGCCTAACATTCTCCACCTGTAACTCGACCGAGCCATTGGCTAAACACATTGGACACGTGTGAGAATACACGTCACGGCCTGAGCTAACGGCCGATTTCGGAGACGCCGAACAACTGCTTGTAAAGGTAAAAGGCACGGTCGGGGAAAGATAAAATAAACTTTCGAATTCTGGTGAGTGTATAAAAGGTTTTTTGGGGCTTACGTACTTCATTTGCAATCTCCCTAATAAGCGTATGAATTGGAGAGACACTGTACTAGTATTATTATAACCAATTGAAAGGATACTGTTTCAGCTTAAAAACGGACTTAAAAGGCTGCAACATTGGATACAATTTTCTAAAAAAAGATCAACTATAAGCTTTTTCCTTAAAATTTTGGGATTCATTGGACATTTATTGAACATACATTGAATATTAACTTAAATAAATGTACAAATTGGATGTTATGATTTTAAAGTATTAGTTTTAAAAGGTGCACCTTAGCAATTTAATATACATATATTTTTATAATTTTGTGTTTGTATGAAATTTATACATTTAGAAATAAACTATTAATATTTAAAATGTTTGTATATTTAAAGTGAATTAAATTCATGGTTATAACTATTAGGTAGAGCTTTTTATGCGCACTCTGACATTTGGTATTAAACATAGGGGTCAGAAGGCCACTACGTCTTCCTTGTCTTTCTGGTTGAGGAGTGTCATCCGCCTAGCTTATGAGACAGTGGGACAACAGCCTCCTGAGAGGATTACGACTCATTCCACTAGAGCAGTAGCTTCTTCATGGGCTTTTAAGAACGAGGCCTCTATGGAGCAGATTTGTAAGGCAGCTACCTGGTCCTCCTTACATACTTTTTCTAAATTTTACAAGTTTGATGTGTTTACTTCGGCTGAAGGAGCTTTTGGGAGAAAGATTTTGCAGGCTGTGGTGCCCTCAGATTAGGGTCTGCCTCCTTTTTGTTCCCTCCCATTATTTTTTCAGTGCGATCTGGAGCTTGGGCATGGTTTTCCCAAGAGTAAGGAATGAAGTTGTGGACTCTCCCTGCTTTATGGAAAGAAAACAAAATTTATGCTTACCAGATAAATTCCTTTCTTTCCTGGCAGGGATAGTCCACGATCCCCGCCCTTAAGATATTTTGTTTGGGCGGCTCCCTTTTTATACTTTCTTCTGCCTCCTTCTTTTCCTTGTTTCCTCGGCCGAATGACTGGGAGGATAGGGGAAGTGGGAGGGATATTTAAGTATTTGGCTGGGGTGTCTTTTTGCCTTCTTCTGGTGGCCAGGCGTTGTATTTCCCTACAGTAAGGAATGAAGTTGTGGACTCCCTGCCAGGAAAGAAAGGAATTTATCTGGTAAGCATACATTTTGTTTTTCTCCTAGTGTGCTTGCGAAGTATACAGTTGTAATTCTTTTAGAATTCCTAGTGTTGTTGAGTTCTTGCAGAAGGGTTTAGAAAAAGGTTTATGGGTCAAACTTAGTCTCTTTCCATCTCATTTCATAAGAGGATTGCTAATGTGAGGGGGGTTAGGGTGTGTGGAACTCAGAATGCGGGAAAGGAAACACTGAACAACAACAGTCTTGAGAAGCTTTACTAAATAAGCAAGGAAGACAAATTGGTAGTTTAAACTGAACAGACACTGAACCCAATTTTTTTTTCATGATTCAGATAGACCATGCAATTTTAAGCAACTTTCTAATTTACTCGAATTATCAATTTTTCTTCATTCTCGTGCTATCTTTATTTGAAAATCATGAATCTAAATCTTGGCAGCCAGCCCATTTTAGGTTCAGCACCATGGCTAACGCTTGCTTATTGGAGGCTGACATTTACCCACCAATAAGCAAGCATAACCCAGGTTCTCAACCAAAAATGGTCCGGCTCCTATGCATCACATTCCTGCTTTTTAAATAAAGATAGCAAGAGAACAAAGAAAAATTGATAATAGGAGTAAATTAGAAAGTTGCGTAAAATGTCATGCTCTATCTGAATCATGAAAGAAAAATTTGGGTTCTGTGTCCCTTTAATCTCTTATATGCAGCATTAAATCCAGTCAATTAGCTTATATAATGGATAACAGACCTTCTCTCTTTCCAGTTCCTTCCACAAAACCAAGAGTTTTATATTTTTCAGTCCCACATCTTCAAGTTTGTTAGAGCTGCTCGTCACTGGAGTCTCTTTAATAATAGTAATCCTCTAAAAAAAAAATTGCCTACCCGTACCAACCAGCTGACAGGTCTGTAGCCTGAATTCAGATACTAAACACAGCTAATTGTTAAACCATTGTTAGTCGTGAAACAACTAATTTACTCCTATTATCACATTTGTTTTTTTCTCATACAATTCTTTGTTGATTATATCTAGAAAGGTAGCAAGCACATTTGTAGCACTAAATGACAAAACGTGTTCCTGCCATCTAGTGCTCTTGCTAATGTATAACATTGTTGCAAAACGGCTGCCATATACAGGTAGCCCTCAGTTTACGCTGGGGTTAGGTTCCAGAAGGAATGGTTGTAAATAGAAACCGTTGTAAATTGAAACCCAGTTTATAATGTAAGTCAGTGGGAAGTGAGGGAGTTAGGTTCCAGGCCCCTCTCAAAATTGACATAAGTAACACCTAATACTTTATTTTTAAAGCTTTGAAATGAAGACTTGAAATGCTAAACAGCATTATAAACCTAATAAAATAATCACACAACACAGAATGTATCATCAAACTAAGTTTAATGAACAAAAACATTTTTTTACTTGCATTTTTGTGCAAACAGTTCTCTGCATTGTTAGCATGTTAGATAATATTGGGTCTGCAGCTATTCTATGCATTCCAGTCTGGACTGATTTATAGGCACCCTGACCTTCAAGCAACTGGGCAGGAAGATAAAAGGGAAGTGGCTGCTTGATCTTGTTCCTTTGAAAGCTGCTTGATAGCTCAGGTCTGGTTACACTGATTAATTTCAGCCTGCTTGGCTTGCATATCTTCGCTGCAACACAAGCGGACAGCTCCACCTACTGGCCTGCTCTTTATTTTCTCAATGTACTGCTTCTCAGTGATTTTCAATAGCAGTCACATGACTGGGAAAAAAGGACGTTATTCTGAAATGGCGCAAAACGAGGGCCACCTGTATTGCTGGAGACACATGCACACTCCTGAACTTACCTTCCTGATTTTCAACAAAGGATACCAAGAAAGTGAAGAAAATGGGATAATATTAGTAAAGTGGAAAGTTGTTTAAAAGGGCATGTTCTATTTAAATCATGAAAGAAAGATCTTGGGTTTTATGTCCCTTTCGGTATGGAGTGTCCTTTGACTACTAGTGGTCAGGAGGGGAATTCCCACATGTGATGGACCCTCACCAGCATAAAAAAAATGAATGTATCAGGGAAGCCTAAAAAGTATTTTTTTGGCATAGTCTATTAACTGTTTTATTCCAGAGGCATTGGATAAGCTGAGAAAGAAGTTTTCTACATTATGTTTGTCTGTGATTTCTCTTAGCTATTAGACACATTATGGTAAAATATGGTGTATAGAGTAATGAAATGCAGTTCCCATGGATTCGTAACGGTGTGTGCATAGAGTATATTATCAGAATTGACATTTAATAAACCACATTGGAAAACGCAAAAATGATTTCTTTATTCAATCTAAATGAGAATGTTTGTTTTAAAATGGGTTTTGAAAAAAGAAAAAAAAAATCTTGAGCTGAATAAACCATTTGTGTTTGTGGGAGTTGTCCTTGTTAGCCAGTGAATAACAGAATCCCAGGACTCCTACATTTAATCATCTCTAACTTAACCCTTTTTATGCAAAAATATGTTTTATATGTTTAACTGCTGTTCTTTCATGTACATATAGAAAAAGAAAAAAGAGAAAAATGTCCCTTTAAATAAGATTAGTGATCACATATAACTATGTAATTGTCTCCTCCTCCTTTTATACCAGATGAGAAATGTGTCCCCCTGTATCAGGAAGAGGACTTCCTTCAAAAAGATCTCATGGGTTTGGTAAGTATGCACATACGTCATACAAAGAATAAAGTGTATTAACATTGCTTATCTTTAAGTAGCAACTTAGTAACCAAGCTTTCAAGCATCATTTAAAATGATTTTTGTGGCCAAAGACCACACAGGACGCTTATTTGCTTAGACTTTTTATCTGATACTTAAAATATTCCTTGGCTGACATAACAGACTAATTTTAGCATGCAGTTATCACAATTTACACTAGGTGGCAACATTGATATTTGTAATATAATTTGTTACTGACAGTTTTTCTGTACTGAAACTGACTTACTGAAATGAAATGCAGTCTTTTATGACCACCCTGCTCTCTCTCTTTTGGGTATATCAGCATTGCAACTAGAGCTAAAACATTTGGAAATGGTTTAACCATTAAAGGGACATTGTGCACTAGATTTTTCTTTGCATAAATGTTTTGTAGATTATCCATTTACATAGCCCATCTGGGAGTGTTTTTGTATAAATGTATAGTTTTGCTTATTTTTAAATAACATTGTGCTGATTTTCAGACTCCTAACCAAGCCCCAACGTTTTAGATGTATACTGATGTATACCGACTTCAGATTGCTTATTTTTGTATAATGGGTTTTTTTCATATTCAGGGGAGGGTCTGCTCTCAGCTCATTTCATTTGGTGTCCCAGCTAAACTTCATCAGCAGTGCTAAATTGACAGCTTCTAAGTATGTTTTTAAAAGGTTTTATACTGGATTTTTATATCCGTATTTGTGCATATTATTCTTTATAGTAGTGTTTACTACAAGCAGTTAAATGAAAATTGGTGTATACTGTCCCTTTAATGTTAGTCGGACAGTCATGCTTGCTACAAGCACTACTTTTTAGCAACACCTTTTGACATAAACTGTCTTTCTTTCAGTACATTTTATGTTTTATTGACAGCTAAAAATTCACAGGAACAGATAAACTCCGTACATCATTTTAACTATAGGATTAACTTATAAAGAAGGGGCAAAACTCCTGGTAGGAATAAAACCATTATACATCTTGAATTTTTCAATTACTTTAAAAACAGCAGCCACACTGGTAGAGCTTACTCCAAAGTGGTACTCCCCCTTTTACTTGAACCTCAAAAGCCCAACATTCATTATACAGAAGTACAAACCACTGCGTGTAATATTAGAAAATAATTCATTATTTGAAATGTATATGTTTGGGTTTTTTTATTGTAAAAAGTGATGAATCCCAAAATCTTTGTTTCCTGATTCAGATAGAGCATGCGATCTTAAACAACTTTCTAATTTGCTTATATTATCAATTTGTATTCATTCTCTTGGTATCTTTTGTTGAAAAGCAGGGACTTATGCTTAGGAGCCGGCCCATTTTTGGAGCACTATATGCCAGCAGTTTGGCAATAATGTTATCCATTTCCAAGAGCACTAGAAATAAATTGGAAACTTTTTTTTTTTTTTTTTAAATTTTTTTGGCTTTAAAGGGACTTGAAACCCAAATTTTTTTAATTAATGATTTAGAAAGAGCACACAATTTTAACCACTTTCTAATTTACTTCTATTTATTTTTCTTCATTCTCTTGATATCCTTTGCTGAAAAGCATATCTAGATAGGCTCAGTAGCTGCTGATTGGTGGCTGCAGATAGATGCCTCATGATTCGCATTGATATTTCTGCAACAAAGGATATCTAAATAATGAAGCAAATTAGACAATAGAAGTAAATTGGAATGTTGTTTAAAATTGGATTTTTTTTAAACTATGCTATTCTAAATATTATTATAATTTTCCTATTTCAGCAGTACAACTAAAATGATATAACATTTAGCCATAGTGTTTGCTAAATTAATTTATTATACAATTAGTTCCCAGAAAATATGATATCAGTTAGGATACAATACATCTTATAGAACCTCTGTATAATTCTGTATCTGCAATTTAATACATGAAATAGTGGCTTCCAACTTTGTTGCAGGGATATATCAATAAGTCAATGTTTCTCAGCTCAATTCTCAGACCAGATTTTCATGATATTTTAAAGGGACATTAAACCCAAACATTTTCTTTCATGATTCAGATAGAAAATACAATTTTAAACAACATTCCTATTTACTTCTATTATCTAATTTGCTTCATTCTTTAGATATCTTTTGTTAAAGAAATAGCAATACACATGGGTGAGCCAATCACATGAGGCATCTATGTGCAGCCACCAATCAGAAGCTACTGAGCCTATCTAGATATGCTTTTCAGGAAATAATATCAAGAGAATGAGGCAAATTAGATAATAGAAGTAAATTAGAAAGTTGTTTAAAATGGTATTCTCCATCTGAATCATGAAATATTTTTTTGGGGGTTTAATGTCCCTTTAACTAGTACACAGGTGCAATAATCAGCTGATTAGGGAGAGCAGGTTAGTAACTATGGTTACTGATTATTTTACCTGTGCCCTAGTTGAGATATTATGACAATCTGACGGTAAGATGAGTTACAAAAGTGTGCAACAACAGAAAGAAGTGCTATTACCCTACAATTATGTTTAAATAAAAAAGAGTGCACAAATTCATTGTACACATGCAATACTAGAATACACATTCATACTATATCTTTATTGGATCACTATACAATCAAACTAAAACTCTGCTAAATACCAGATCATATCAAAATAACGTGAAAAAAGAGGCAATTAAAGGGTCTAGTGGTCGGCAAGAAGGTAGATATCATATATATATATATCTCGAGATCAGATGCATTATAGGGTTTAGAAAGTAACCTTCAATTATTGGGATAATGAGTTTATAAATGAGTACTTGCAAAGACTTAGTTTACTAACTGCTCTAACACACAACATGGCAATGATTGCATGAAAGGTTTTTGAACAGACCGTCTTTATTTCACTCGCTCTGCTACATTCTACTTGCATTGTATCTCATAGACTACCAGTTTATAAACTGTCATTATCCAAATAATTGAAGGTTACGCTCTAAACCCTATAATACATCTGACTAATACAGAGAAGCCATGATCATGGCGACTGGGACCAGGGGTTAGTTAGATTTGCCTCCCATCTCCTCTGGATAGGGTGTGGTCATTGTGTATGCTCTATGGGACCTATTCTTGTGTGGGTGAGTGAGTATTTTATGGGAAACTCTCTTAACTCCACCCCCAATGGATAAGTTAGAATTATTATTATTATCAGGTATTTGTAGAGTGCCAACAGATTCCGCAGCGCTATATACATAGGCGGTGTATACAAGGTAACATTTACAGGGATCAAATGGGTAGAGGGCCCTGCTGAGAGTTGCACTTTTGTAGTCATCTCTTATGAGGGTGATCTACAAACAGCTGGGTTCATAGGCTTACATGCTAAGGGGTTCAAGGGGATAGCAATGGAGTTGGGAAAGTTTAGTGTAGGTTGTATGCATCCTGTCTTTAGGGAGCGCTTGAAGCTTTCAAAACTAGGGGAGACAATAGCTATGGAATAGTAGTCTATTGTAGATACATAAAGGGAGGCAGGAGAGAAGTCCCTGCGACCACTATGGAAGGTCTGTGACAAAATATACCCATGAGGTGAAAAAAAGGATATAAAGAGAAGGAAACACATTTTACAATAGAAGTAAATGTGTTTAAAAGTGTATTCTCCATCTGAACGGAAATGGGTTTCATGTCCCTTTTTTAAGGGGAATTCTGTAAATGTTTGTATGTGAAGGAGAGACCCTTACATTACAATAGAGTGTAGTAAAATAAGTTTCTTTCATGTAATTAGCAAGAGTCCATGAGCTAGTGACGTATGGGATATACATTCCTACCAGGAGGGGCAAAGTTTCCCAAACCTTAAAATGCCTATAAATACACCCCTCACCACACCCACAAATCAGTTTTACAAACTTTGCCTCCTATGGAGGTGGTGAAGTAAGTTTGTGCTAGATTCTACGTTGATATGCGCTCCGCAGCAGGTTGGAGCCCGGTTTTCCTCTCAGCGTGCAGTGAATGTCAGAGGGATGTGAGGAGAGTATTGCCTATTTGAATTCAATGATCTCCTTCTACGGGTCTATTTCATAGGTTCTCTGTTATCGGTCGTACAGATTCATCTCTTACCTCCCTTTTTATACTCTTATATATACCATTACCTACTGATTCTCGTTTCAGTACTGGTTTGGCTTTCTACTACTTGTAGATGAGTGTCCTGGGGTAAGTAAGTCTTATTTTCTGTGACACTCTAAGCTATGGTTGGGCACTTTTATATAAAGTTCTAAATATGTGTTCAAACATTTATTTGCCTTGACTCAGGATGTTCAACATTCCTTATTTGACAGTCAGTTTCATATTTGGGATAATGCATATGAATTAATCAATTTTTTTCTTACCTTAAAATTTGACTTTTTCCCTGTGGGCTATTAGGCTCGCGGGGGCTGAAAATGCTTCATTTTATTGCGTCATTCTTGGCGCGGACTTTTTTTGCGCAAATTTTTTTTTTCTCTTTCCGGCGTCATACGTGTCGCCGGAAGTTGCGTCATTTTTTTGACGTTTTTTTGCGCCAAAAGTGTCGGCGTTCCGGATGTGGCGTCATTTTTGGCGCCAAAAGCATTTAGGCGCCAAATAATGTGGGCGTCTTTTTTGGCGCTAAAAAATATGGGCGTCACTATTGTCTCCACATTATTTAAGTCTCATTATTTATTGCTTCTGGTTGCTAGAAGCTTGTTCACTGGCATTTTTTTCCCATTCCTGAAACTGTCATTTAAGGAATGTGATCAATTTTGTTTTATATGTTGTTTTTTCTATTACATATTGCAAGATGTCTCCGTTTGTCCCTGAGTCAGAAGCCACTTCTGGAAAAATGCTTAACTGAGTTTCAGTTCTACCAAAGCTAAGTTCATTTATTTTAAATGTTATAAATGTTTATCTCTAGCTATGGTTTGTAATAAGTTATTATGATATACTTTTACATGCAGATTCCATTAGTATTTATGCTTTATACATTTCCATTCTTAAGTGCAAGAAATGTTTAGAAGATTTATAAGAAATATTTTTTCTGATTAAGGCTATGTCTGACTTCGTGCCTTCTAATACGATTTTTAGGTCTTTTTCACTTCTTTTTTAATTATTGAAGTTTCAAATGACCAACAACATACTGATTTATCCTTCTCTGATGATGTTTTTTTCTCTTTCAGAAATTCTCTTCATCAGATATTGACACTAACAAATCTACTTTTTTATATAATTTTTTTATTATTAAAGTACATTTGTTCTTTGTTGAAGAGGTGTTGATTATTTTGGATATTAAGGTAACTAGTTCTTTAAGACTAGCTGACACTATTTCTGCCTTTTTATTTTTTCTTCTGTGATTTCAGAGGTTTTCTTTCCAATTCCCCATACTAGGGAATGGAATAGGCTGAGAATTGTATTTTATTTTTAAACTATATTCTTTGTCAGCAGTTAAATTCAATTTGGAGGGTTCTCCAATTTATTGGAGCTATCTCTACTCCTACTAATTATGCTATTGATTTTATAGCAAAATAGTATTTATTTTCCTTTATATAGTTGTATCTTATTTTTGGAAAATTATTTAGTTTCAGGTACTTTTCTTGGTCCTGTGATATTGCAATTGCTTCATTTTTTCTGTTTACTTTAAGATCAAGTATCAGATCATGATTTATTTTAGCATTGTTAAGGGACAACATTTACTAGACTAGGTGCCGTTGCATTTGTCTTGTTTTGCATTTTGCAAGTCCTCTGTTTTGACTGGTCCTTTAAACTGGACTATCATGCTAATGATTTCATTTGTGTCTTCATTTTATTGAATATATTCGCAAATGAGGGTTAATCTATGTCTTTAGCTATTTTAGCTAGAAGAATTCTGTGATTTAAAAAAAAAATCAAAAAAAATCCATATTTCTTTTGTTCTAAGATAATCAATTATAATTGGATTCAATTCTTAAACTATTACTATGGGCTTCAAGATTGAGTTCTAAGACTAAAACTTTAAGCTTATACTAGTTTGGTTGTTCTTATTAAGGAACGAATCCTGAGTTCTTTCCCAAGTAACATGTTTTTAATTGGGGTTCGAAATTAGCTCCCTAATGTTGCGATGCACATGCCGTATTCCAGCTTGGCTGGTAAGGAGCAGGTTAAGACTTCTTTGAAATTTATTTGGTTCTATTTTGTCCAAATTTCTTTGATTTTATTCCAGTAAGGCTAACACTTTCTTTCAGTGTGTTTCTGTCCTATATATTTTGGATACTGTTGAGGCATGGCTGGGTATCCATGGGGTTCAAGCGCTGCTCAGACCTGGAATCTTCTGGGGTTTTTATTCCAGTTCCTTTTCTAGGAACTGGGTTTTGGAGTTTTATTCAAACTATTTTGCCTTTTTGTGGTCATTGATAGCATTATTTGTTTTCTTTAGATACAATAAATGCGTATTCTTCATTTTTCTGTTTTCATTCAGATTATTTCCTGAGGATGCGGATTCTCATATGTTTCACTTGCTCTTCAGGACATAGTTAGAGGATCTTTTTTCAAAAGCTCTTAATTCCTCACGCAAGGGTCATCTTTTTTTTTTTTTAGGTTTCCAGATGGTTTATGTCACTATCTTTGTCTCTATCAGACAAGGGACAATTTGTATTGGGTTCCGTCTGTCGGTACCTTTAGTCTCTATTATTTCCTTCAGTTGCTATATATGCATAGAAGTTTTAACAGCATTGGATTCAATTCCCTTTGCTCATTTTCAATGGAAAGATCCTTTCCAGCTTTTTATGAGTGTTGTTGCTTCAAGAACATGGTTGGAGGATCAATTAACCAATCAGTTTGTTGATTCCTCAGACAAGAGTAACCTTTTTTAGATTTCCGGATAGATTCAGTGTCCATGACTCTGTCTCTGTTGGTCAGGAGACGTCTGAAATTGGTTTCAGCTTATCGAAACCTTCAGTCTCAATCATTCCCTTCGGTAGCCTTATGCATGGAAATTCTAGGTTCTTATGACTGCTGCATTGGACGTGTTCCCCTTTGCTCATTTTCACATGCAACCTCTTCAGCTCTGTATGCTGAACCAGTGGTGCCGGGATTATACAAAGATATCTCATTTAATATCTTTAAAACTGATTGTTCGACACCCTCTGACGTGGTACAGACCACCATCGTTTAGTTCAGGGGGCTTCTTTTTTTCTTCCAACCTGGACTGTGATCTCAACAGGTGCAAGTCTGACAGGTTGGGGAGCTGTATGGGGGTTTCTGACAGCACAAGGGGTTTGGGAAATCTCAGGAGGTGAGATTACCAATCAATATTTTGGAACTCCGTGCAATTTTCAGAAGCTCTTCAGTCATGGCCTCTTCTAAAGAGAGAATCGTTCATTTGTTTTCAGACAGACAATGTCACAACTGTGGCATATGTCAATCATCAAGGAGGGACTCACAGTCCTCTGGCTATGAAAGAAGTATCTCGAATACTGGTATGGGCGGAATCCAGCTCCTGTCTAATCTCTGCGGTTCATATCCCAGGTATTGACAATTGGAAAGCGGATTATCTCAGTCGCCAAACGTTACATCCGGGCAAATGGTCTCTTCACCCAGAGGTGTTTCTTCAGATTGTTCAGAAATAGATCTGATGGCTTCTCATCTAAACAAGAAACTTCCCAGGTATCTGTCCAGATCCAGGGATCCTCAGGCTGAAGCAGTGGATGCATTGTCACTTCCATGGAAGTATCATCCTGCCTATATCTTTCCACCTCTAGTTCTTCTTCCAAGAGTAATCTCCAAGATTCTGAAGGAATGCTCGTTTTTTCTGCTAGTGGCTCCAGCATGGTCTCACAGGTTTTGGTATACGGATCTTGTCCGCATGGCTTCTTGCCAACCGTGGACTCTTCCGTTAAGACCAGACCTTCTGTCACAAGGTCCTTTTTTACCATCAGGATCTCAAATCCTTAAATTTAAAGGTATGGAGATTGAACGCTTGATTCTTAGTCAAAGAGGTTTCTCTGACTCTGTGATTAATACTATGTTACAGGCTCGTAGATCTGTATCTAGGAAGATATATTATCGAGTCTGGAAGACTTACATTTCTTGGTGTCTTTCTCATCATTTTTCCTGGCATTCTTTTAGAATTCCGAGAATTTTTCAGTTTCTTCAGGATGGTTTGGATAAAGGTTTGTCTGCAAGTTCCTTGAAAGGACAAATCTTTTACTATTACTATTCTTCCTGATATTCATTGTTTTGTACAAGCTTTGGTTCGTATAAAACCTGTTATTAAGTCAATTTCTCCTCCTTGGAATTTGAATTTGGTTCTGGGGGCTCTTCAAGCTCTTCCGTTTGAACCTATGCATTCACTGGACATTAAATTACTTTCTTGGAAAGTTTGGTTTCTTTTGGCCATCTCTTCTGCTAGAAGAGTTTCTGAATTATCTGCTCTTTCTTGTGAATCTCCTTTTCTGATTTTCCATCAGGATAAGGCGGTGTTGCAAACTTCTTTTAAATTTTTATCTAAGGTTGTGAATTCTAACATTAGTAGAGAAATTGTGGTTCCTTCATTATGTCCTAATCCTAAGAATTCTAAGGAGAGATCATTGCATTCTTTGGATGTAGTTAGAGCTTTGAAATATTATGTTGAAGCTACTAAGAATTTCCGAAAGACTTCTAGTCTATTTGTTATCTTTTCCGGTTCTAGGAAAGGTCAGAAGGCCTCTGCCATTTCTTTGGCATCTTGGTTAAAATCTTTAATTCATCATGCTTATGTCGAGTCGGGTAAATCTCCGCCTCAAAGGATTACAGCTCATTCTACTAGGTCAGTTTCTACTTCCTGGGCGTTTAGGAATGAAGCTTCGATTGATCAGATTTGCAAAGCAGCAACTTGGTCTTTGCATACTTTTACTAAATTCTACCATTTTGATGTGTATTCTTCTTCTGAAGCAGTTTTTGGTAGAAAAATACTTCAGGCAGCTGTTTCAGTTTGATTCTTCTGCTTATAAATTCAGTTTTCTTCATTATAAGATTTAAACTTTATTTTGGGTGTGGATTATTTTTCAGCGGAATTGGCTGTCTTTATTTTATCCCTCCCTCTCTAGTGACTCTTGCGTGGAAGATCCACATCTTGGGTAGTCATTATCCCATACGTCACTAGCTCATGTACTCTTGCTAATTACATGAAAGAAAACATAATTTATGTAAGAACTTACCTGATAAATTCATTTCTTTCATATTAGCAAGAGTCCATGAGGCCCACCCTTTTTTGTGGTGGTTATGATTTTTTTGTATAAAGCACAATTATTCCAATTCCTTGTTTTTTATGCTTTCGCACTTTTTTCTTATCACCCCACTTCTTGGCTATTCGTTAAACTGATTTGTGGGTGTGGTGAAGGGTGTATTTATAGGCATTTTGAGGTTTGGGAAACTTTGCCCCTCCTGGTAGGAATGTATATCCCATACGTCACTAGCTCATGGACTCTTGCTAATATGAAAGAAATGAATTTATCAGGTAAGTTCTTACATAAATTATGTTTTTTATGATTTCTCTCTTTGCTGGCAAGTTTTTGATAATTGGGCCCATTTGTTTAAACATAGCTCCTTTGAGGGTAAATTTGATGGGAAAAGTAAATAGTACAGTTTTAAAAAAACTTCCTGTGTTTAAAAATATGAAAGTTTGATTTTGACTTCCACATTCTTTTAAAAATCTAGCCCCCCCAAATCTAAACTTTTTTTCTTTTACAAAGATATGACGAGCCCACGGATTTAATCCTTACTTGTGGGATATTAACCTCCTGCTAACAGGAAGTGGCAAAGAGCACCACAGCAGAGCTGTATATATAGCACCTCCCTTCCCCCCAACCTCAGTCATTTTCTATGCCTGTGTTATACTAGAAGAGGTGAAGTGAGGTGTTAGTTTTATTTTCTTCAATAAAGAAGTTTTTTATTTTAAATGGTACCGGTGTGTACTATTTTCCTCAGGGGGATATGGAAGAAGATATCTGCCCTGAGGTTTGATGATCTTAGCATTTGTAACTAAGATCCACGCTGGTTCCCACAAGACTTCTGAAGGTAACCATGAGACATCTTCAGTGTGGAGACCGGTTTCATGCTACAAGCAGCATTAAGGTATGTGCAGCCTTTTATTTCTGAAGAGACTTGATATATCAGAACTGGCTGGCATTTATTTCCCTATATGGGAATGGGGTAAGCAGTAGACTTGTTACACAGAAGGGTGTTACTGGAGTCCCTTGTTTTTATTTTATATTTCTGACATAAGGGCCTGATATGACACTCTGGGAGAGGCATAAGGCATTGAAACGATTAAGCTATTTTTTTATTCTACATCCAGCATGACTTGCTGGGATGGATAAGTCTGTTAAGATGAGGGGTAAACAAAATAATTTTTTAAGGGAGGACCTTCTGCTTCCTATTCCTCCACAAAGCAGGAAGGGAATTTTACCAAATCTAAGTCAGTCTGAAGACCCAACCAAAATTGGAATAAAGGTAAACAATCCAAGAAGCCCACTGCTGCTACAAAGACAGCATGAAGGGGTGGCCCCCAATCCGGGACCGGATCTAGTAGGGGGCAGACTCTCTTTCTTTGTCCAGGCTTGGGCAAGAGATGTTCAGGACCCCTGGGCACTAGAAATAGTGACCCACGGTTATCAATTGGATTTCAAGGATTTTCTCCCAAGAGGGAGGTTTCATCTTTCAAGATTATCTGCAGACCAGATAAAAAGAGAGGCGTTCTTACGCTGTGTAAAAGACCTTGTTACCATGGGAGTAATTTGTCCAGTTCCAAAATCGGAACAAGGACAGGGGTTTTACTCAAATCTATTTGTGGTTCCCAAGAAAGAGGGGACTTTTAGACCCATCTTAGACCTCAAGTGTCTAAACAAATTTCTCAGAGTCCCATGGTTCAAGATGGAGACGATACGAACAATTTTACCAATGATCCAGGAGGGTCAGTATATGACTACCGTGGACTTGAAGGATGCTTACCTTCATATTCCTATCCACAAGGATCATCATCAGTTTCTAAGGTTTGCCTTCATGGACAAACATTATCAGTTTGTGGCTCTTCCCTTCAGGTTGGCCACAGCACCCAGAATCTTCACAAAGGTTCTAGGGTCTCTTTTGGCGGTTCTCAGACCGCGAGGCATAGCAGTGGCGCCTTATCCGAACGATATTCTGATTCAGGCGTCAACATATCAACTGACAAAATCTCACATGGACACAGTGTTGTCTTTTCTGAGAACTCACGGCTGGAAGGGGAACATAGAGAAGAGTTCACATGTTCCACAGACAAGGGTTCCTTTCTTGGGAACTCTGATAGACTCGGTAGCCATGAAAATATTTCTGACAGAGGTCAGAAAATCAAAGATAGTTGCTGAGCACTTCAGTCCATTCCTCGGCCATCAGTGGCTCAGTGTATGGAGGTAATTGGATTAATGGTAGCGGCAATGGACATCATTCCGTTTGCTCACTTTCATCTCAGACCACTGCATCTGTGCATGCTCGGACAGTGGAATGGGGATTATGCGGATTTATCTCCTCAGATAAATCTGGATCAAGAGACCAGAGACTCTCTTCATTGGTGGTTGTCGCCGGATCATCTGTCCCAGGGGACTTGTTTCCGCAGACCCTCGTGGGTGATAGTGACAACGGATGCCAGCCTTCTGGGCTGAGGTGCAGTCTGGAACTCCCTGAAGGCTCAGGGTGTTTGGACTCAGGTGGAGTCTCTACTTCCAATCAATATTCTGGAACTGAGAGCAATATTCAATGCGCTTCAGTCGTGGCCTCAGTTGGCTTCGGCCAAATTCATCAGATTCCAGTTGGACAACATCACAACTGTGGCTTATATCAGTCATTAATGGGGAACAAGGTGTTCCTTAGCGATGACAGAAGTATCCAAGATAATCCGTTGGGCGGAGGCCCACTTTGTCATCTGTCAGCGATCTACACCCCAGGAGTAGAGAACTGGGAAGCGGATTTTCTAAGTCAACAGACTTTTCATCCGGGGGAGTGGGAACTTCACCCGGAGGTATTTGCCTCATTGATTCTCCGATGGGGCAGACCAGAATTGGATCTGATGGCATCTTGACAGAATGCTAAGCTTCCAAGATAAGAATCCAGGTCAAGGGATCCTCAGGTCGAACTGATAGATGCCTTGGTTGTTCAGCCTAGCTTATGTGTTTCCACTGTTTCCTCTCCTTCCACGCGTGATTGCTCGAATCAAACAGGAGAGAGCTTTGGTGATTCTGATAGCGCCTGCGTGGCCACGCAGGATTTGGTATGCGGATCTAGTGGACATGTCCTCTCTGCCACCTTGGAAACTTCCTTTGAGACAGGATCTTCTCATTCAAGGTCCTTTCCAACATCCAAATATAATTTCTCTGCAGCTGACTGCGTGGAGATTGAACGCTTGATTTTTTTGAAGCGAGGATTCTCTGATTCGCTCATCAGTACTTTGATACAGGCTAGAAACCTAGCCTGTCACTAGAAAAATCTATCATAAGATATGGCGTAAATATCTTAATTGGTGTGAATCCAAGGGTTACTCATGGAGTAAAGTTAGGATTCCTAGGATTCTGTCTTTTCTCCAAGAAGGATTGGAGAAAGTTATCAGCAAGTTCCTTAAAGGGACAAATTTCTGCTTTGCCAATTCTGTTTCACAAACGTTTGGCAGATGTGCCAGATGTTCAGTCTTTTTGTCAGGCTCTATCTAGAATTAAGCCTGTATTTAAACCCATTACTCCTCCCTGGAGTTTGAATTTAGTTCTTCGAGTTCTTCAAGGGGTTCCGTTTGAACCCATGCATTCCATGGATGTCAAATTGTTAACTTGGAAAGTTCTGTTTTTAGTTGCTATTTCTTCTGCTCGAAGAGTTTCTGAGCTTTCAACGTTACAGTGTGATTCTCCTTATCTCATTTTTCATTCTGATAAGGTGGTGTTACTTACCAAACCTGGATTCCTTCCTAAGGTTGTTTCAAATAAGAACATTATTCAGGAAATTGTTGTTCCTTCCTTATGTCCTAACCCTTCTTCTAAGAAGGAGCGTTTGTTGCATAATTTGGATGTGGTCCGTGCCTTAAAGTTTTACTTACAGGCAACTAAGGATTTCCATCAATCATCTTCAGTATTCATTGTTTATTCTGGAAAGCGTAGGGGTCAGAAAGCTACGGATACCTCTTTCTTTCATGTAATTAACAAGAGTCCATGAGCTAGTGACGTATGGGATATACATTCCTACCAGGAGGGGCAAAGTTTCCCAAACCTTAAAATGCCTATAAATACACCCCTCACCACACCCACAAATCAGTTTTACAAACTTTGCCTCCAAGGGAGGTGGTGAAGTAAGTTTGTGCTAGATTCTACGTTGATATGCGCTCCGCAGCAAGTTGGAGCCCGGTTTTCCTCTCAGCGTGCAGTGAATGTCAGAGGGATGTGAGGAGAGTATTGCCTATTGAATGCAGTGATCTCCTTCTACGGGGTCTATTTCATAAGGTTCTCTGTTATCGGTCGTAGAGATTCATCTCTTACCTCCCTTTTCAGATCGTCGATATACTCTTATATTTACCATTTCCTCTACTGATTCTCGTTTCAGTACTGGTTTGGCTTTCTACAAACATGTAGATGAGTGTCCTGGGGTAAGTAAGTCTTATTTTCTGTGACACTCTAAGCTATGGTTGGGCACTTTATTTATAAAGTTCTAAATATATGTATTCAAACATTTATTTGCCTTGACTCAGAATGTTCAACTTTCCTTATTTCCAGACAGTCAGTTTCATATTTGGGATTATGCTTTAAATTATCATATTTTGTCTTACCTCAAAAATTTGACTTTTTTCCCTGTGGGCTGTTAGGCTCGCGGGGGCTGAAAATGCTTCATTTTATTGCGTCATTTTTGGCGCGGACTTTTTTGGCGCAAAAATTCTTTTCCGTTTCCGGCGTCATACGTGTCGCCGGAAGTTGCGTCATTTTTTGACGTTATTTTGCGCCAAAGATGTCGGCGTTCCGGATGTGGTGTCATTTTTTGCGCCAAAAGCATTTAGGCGCCAAATAATGTGGGCGTCTTATTTGGCGCCAAAAAATATGGGCGTCGCTTTTGTCTCCACATTATTTCAGTCTCATTTTTCATTTGCTTCTGGTTGCTAGAAGCTTGATGTTTGGCATTTTTTTTCCCATTCCTGAAACTGTCTTATAAGGAATTTGATCTATTTTGCTTTATATGTTGTTTTTTCTCTTACATATTGCAAGATGTCTCACGTTGCATCTGAGCCAGAAGATACTACAGGAAAACCACTGCCTGCTGGATCTACCAAAGCTAAGTGTATCTGCTGTAAACTTTTGGTAGCTATTCCTCCAGCTGTTGTTTGTAATAATTGTCATGACAAACTTGTTAAAGCAGATAATATTTCCTTTAGTGATGTACCATTGCCTGTTGCAGTTCCCTCAACATCTAAGGTGCAGAATGTTCCTGATAACATTAGAGATTTTGTTTCTGAATCCATAAAGAAGGCTTTGTCTGTTATTTCTCCTTCTAGTAAACGTAAAAAGTCTTTTAAATCTTCTCTCTCTACAGATGAATTTTTAAATGAACACCATCATTCTGATTCTTTGGACTCTTCTGGTTCAGAGGATTCTGTCTCAGAGATTGATGCTGATAAATCTTCATATTTATTTAAGATGGAATTATTCGCTCTTTACTTAAAGAAGTACTAATTGCTTTAGAAATAGAGGATTCTAGTCCTCTTGATACTAATTCTATACGTTTGGATAAGGTTTTTAAAGCTCCTGCGGTTATTCCAGAAGTCTTTCCTGTTCCTAATGCTATTTCTGCAGTAATTGCTAAGGAATGGGATAAATTGGGTAATTCATTTACTCCTTCTAAACGTTTTAAGCAATTATATCCTGTTCCGCCTGACAGGTTAGAATTTTGGGACAAAATCCCTAAAGTTGATGGGGCTATTTCTACCCTTGCTAAACGTACTACCATTCCTACGTCAGATGGTACCTCGTTTAAGGATCCTTTAGATAGAAAAATTGAATCTTTTCTAAGAAAAGCTTATCTATGTTCAGGTAATCTTCTTAGACCTGCTATATCATTGGCTGATGTTGCTGCAGCTTCAACTTTTTGGTTGGAAACTCTAGCGCAACAAATAACAAATCGTGATTCTCATGATATTATTATTCTTCTCCAGCATGCTAATAATTTCATCTGTGATGCCATTTTTGATATTATTAGAGTTGATGTTAGATTGATGTTAGATTTATGTCTCTGGCTATCTTAGCCAGAAGAGCTTTATGGCTTAAGACTTGGAATGCTGATATGGCTTCTAAATCAACTCTACTTTCCATTTCTTTCCAGGGAAACAAATTATTTGGTTCTCAGTTGGATTCTATTATTTCAACTGTTACTGGTGGGAAAGGAACTTTTTTACCACAGGATAAAAAGTCTAAAGGTAAAAACAGGGCTAACAATCGTTTTCGTTCCTTTCGTTTCAACAAAGAACAAAAGCCTGATCCTTCATCCTCAGGAGCAGTTTCAGTTTGGAAACCATCTCCAGTCTGGAATAAATCCAAGCCTGCTAGAAAGGCAAAGCCTGCTTCTAAGTTCACATGAAGGTACGGCCCTCATTCCAGTTCAGCTGGTAGGGGGCAGGTTACGTTTTTTCAAAGAAATTTGGATCAAATCTGTTCACAATCTTTGGATTCAGAACATTGTTTCAGAAGGGTACAGAATTGGTTTCAAGATGAGACCTCCTGCAAAGAGATTTTTTCTTTCCCATGTCCCAGTAAATCCAGTGAAAGCTCAAGCATTTCTGAATTGTGTTTCAGATCTAGAGTTGGCTGGAGTAATTATGTCAGTTCCAGTTCCGGAACAGGGGATGGGGTTTTATTCAAATCTCTTCATTGTACCAAAGAAGGAGAATTCCTTCAGACCAGTTCTGGATCTAAAATTATTGAATCGTTATGTAAGGATACCAACGTTCAAGATGGTAACTGTAAGGACTATATTGCCTTTTGTTCAGCAAGGGAATTATATGTCCACAATAGATTTACAGGATGCATATCTGCATATTCCGATTCATCCAGATCATTATCAGTTCCTGAGATTCTCTTTTCTAGACAAGCATTACCAATTTGTGGCTCTACCGTTTGGCCTTGCTACAGCTCCAAGAATTTTCACAAAGATTCTCGGTGCCCTTCTGTCTGTAATCAGAGAACAGGGTATTGTGGTATTTCCTTATTTGGACGATATCTTGGTACTTGCTCCGTCTTTACATTTAGCAGAGTCTCATACGAATCGACTTGTGTTGTTTCTTCAAGATCATGGTTGGAGGATCAATTTACCAAAAAGTTCTTTGATTCCTCAAACAAGGGTAACCTTTCTGGGTTTCCAGATAGATTCAGTGTCCATGACTCTGTCTTTAACAGACAAGAGACGTCTAAAATTGATTACAGCTTGTCGAAACCTTCAGTCACAATCATTCCCTTCGGTAGCCTTATGCATGGAAATTCTAGGTCTTATGACTGCTGCATCGGACGCGATCCCCTTTGCTCGTTTTCACATGCGACCTCTTCAGCTCTGTATGCTGAACCAATGGTGCAGGGATTACACGAAGATATCTCAATTAATATCTTTAAAACCGATTGTTCGACACTCTCTAACGTGGTGGACAGATCACCATCGTTTAATTCAGGGGGCTTCTTTTGTTCTTCCGACCTGGACTGTAATTTCAACAGATGCAAGTCTCACAGGTTGGGGAGCTGTGTGGGGATCTCTGACGGCACAAGGAGTTTGGGAATCTCAGGAGGTGAGATTACCGATCAATATTTTGGAACTCCGTGCAATTTTCAGAGCTCTTCAGTTTTGGCCTCTTCTGAAGAGAGAATCGTTCATTTGTTTTCAGACAGACAATGTCACAACTGTGGCATACATCAATCATCAAGGAGGGACTCACAGTCCTCTGGCTATGAAAGAAGTATCTCGAATTTTGGTTTGGGCGAATCCAGCTCCTGTCTAATCTCTGCGGTTCATATCCCAGGTGTAGACAATTGGGAAGCGGATTATCTCAGTCGCCAAACGTTGCATCCGGGCGAATGGTCTCTTCACCCAGAGGTATTTCTTCAGATTGTTCAATTGTGGGGGCTCCCAGAGATAGATCTGATGGCCTCTCATCTAAACAAGAAACTTCCCAGGTATCTGTCCAGATCCCGGGATCCTCAGGCGGAGGCAGTGGATGCATTATCACTTCCTTGGAAGTATCATCCTGCCTATATCTTTCCGCCTCTAGTTCTTCTTCCAAGAGTAATCTCCAAGATTCTGAGGGAATGCTCGTTTGTTCTGCTAATAGCTCCGGCATGGCCTCACAGGTTTTGGTATGCGGATCTTGTCCGGATGGCATCTTGCCAGCCATGGACTCTTCCGTTAAGACCAGACCTTCTGTCACAAGGTCCTTTTTTCCATCCGGATCTGAAATCCTTAAATTTAAAGGTATGGAGATTGAACGCTTGATTCTTGGTCATAGAGGTTTCTCTGACTCCGTGATTAATACTATGTTACAGGCTCGTAAATCTGTATCTCGAGAGATATATTATAGAGTCTGGAAGACTTATATTTCTTGGTGTCTTTCTCATCATTTTTCTTGGCATTCTTTTAGAATACCGAGAATTTTACAATTTCTTCAGGATGGTTTGGATAAGGGTTTGTCCGCAAGTTCTTTGAAAGGACAAATCTCTGCTCTTTCTGTTCTTTTTCACAGAAAGATTGCTATTCTTCCTGATTTTCATTGTTTTGTACAAGCTTTGGTTCGTATAAAACCTGTCATTAAGTCAATTTCTCCTCCTTGGAGTTTGAATTTGGTTCTGGGAGCTCTTCAAGCTCCTCCGTTTGAACCTATGCATTCATTGGACATTAAATTACTTTCTTGGAAAGTTTTGTTCCTTTTGGCCATCTCTTCTGCTAGAAGAGTTTCTGAATTATCTGCTCTTTCGTGTGAGTCTCCTTTTCTGATTTTTCATCAGGATAAGGCGGTGTTGCGAACTTCTTTTGAATTTTTACCTAAAGTTGTGAATTCCAACAACATTAGTAGAGAAATTGTGGTTCCTTCATTATGTCCTAATCCTAAGAATTCTAAGGAGAAATCATTGCATTCTTTGGATGTTGTTAGAGCTTTGAAATATTATGTTGAAGCTACGAAATCTTTCCGTAAGACTTCTAGTCTATTTGTTATCTTTTTCCGGTTCTAGGAAAGGCCAGAAAGCTTCTGCCATTTCTTTGGCATCTTGGTTGAAATCTTTAATTCATCTTGCCTATGTTGAGTCGGGTAAAACTCCGCCTCAAAGAATTACAGCTCATTCTACTAGGTCAGTATCTACTTCCTGGGCGTTTAGGAATGAAGCTTCGGTTGACCAGATTTGCAAAGCAGCAACTTGGTCTTCTTTGCATACTTTTACTAAATTCTACCATTTTGATGTATTTTCTTCTTCTGAAGCAGTTTTTGGTAGAAAAGTTCTTCAGGCAGCGGTTTCAGTTTGAATCTTCTGCTTATGTTTTTTGTTAAACTTTATTTTGGGTGTGGATTATTTTCAGCAGGAATTGGCTGTCTTTATTTTATCCCTCCCTCTCTAGTGACTCTTGTGTGGAAAGATCCACATCTTGGGTAGTCATTATCCCATACGTCACTAGCTCATGGACTCTTGTTAATTACATGAAAGAAAACATAATTTATGTAAGAACTTACCTGATAGATTCATTTCTTTCATATTAACAAGAGTCCATGAGGCCCACCCTTTTTTGTGGTGGTTATGATTTTTTTGTATAAAGCACAATTATTCCAATTCCTTATTTTATATGCTTCGCACTTTTTCTTATCACCCCACTTCTTGGCTATTCGTTAAACTGATTTGTGGGTGTGGTGAGGGGTGTATTTATAGGCATTTTAAGGTTTGGGAAACTTTGCCCCTCCTGGTAGGAATGTATATCCCATACGTCACTAGCTCATGGACTCTTGTTAATATGAAAGAAATGAATTTATCAGGTAAGTTCTTACATAAATTATGTTTTTTCTTTTTGGCTGAGAAGTATCATCCGCCTGGCATATGAGACTGCTGGACAGCAGCCTCCTGAAAGAATTACGTCTCATTCTTCTAGGGCTGTGGCTTCCACATGGGCCTTTAAAAACGATGCATCTGTTGAACAGATTTGTAAGGCTGCGACTTGGTCGTCCCTTCACACTTTTTTCAAATTTTACAAATTTGATACTTTTGCTTCTTCTGAGGCTATTTTTGGGAGAAAGGTTCTTCAAGCAGTGGCACCTTCTGTTTAGGTTTCTGTCTTGTCCCTCCCTTTCATCCGTGTCCTATTGCTTTGGTATTGGTATCCCACAAGTAAGGATGAAATCCGTGGACTCGTCATATCTTTGTAAAAGAAAAGTAAATTTATGTTTACCTGATAAATTTAATTTCTTTTACGATATGACGAGTCCATGGCCCACCCTGTTCTTTTTAAGACATATTTATTTATTTATTTTTGTAAACTTCAGTCACCTCTGCACCTTTTAGCCTTTCCTTTTCTCTTCCTATACCTTCGGCCGAATGACTGATGGTGGGGTTGAAGGGAGGGGTCTATATATACAGCTCTGCTGTGGTGCTCTTTGCCACTTCCTGTTAGCAGGAGGTTAATATCCCACAAGTAAGGATAAAATCCGTGGACTCGTCATATCGTAAAAGAAATTAATTCATCAGGTAAGCATAAATTTACTTTTTGGGGTGCTAACTGTTATGGGTTTTTTTTTATGCAGAAATTTGCTTTCTCTGGGAAAAATATCTTTAATTGTGCAGTCAGCTAAAAACAAAGTTGTGTTATAAATATGCAATTATTATTACAGGTCATGCTGAAGTTAAAAGATCACCTCTCTTTACATCTGCCTCATGTTGGGAAGAACAAAATTGATAAGATTGTTTTGGACTATGTTTCAAAGCAGGTAAAATTCTTATGCACTTTGTTTGTTGTAGAGATCGTTTTAGTAAACGCTTGTGTGTGTGCAAAGTTCCTATTGGTCTTTCTGTGACTCTTTTCAGGCAGATGAATTGGCTAAAAATACAGAGGTACAAAATACAGAATATTAAATGCAAAATGGTGACTGAAATATGCAAATTGTCCCTCAGCAAAATCTGTTTTTTAGATAGTGTGTAGAACAACCTTTCATGATAAAGCATGATTTGAGACCAGGCCTTTTTATAGTGACTGTGACCTGCTTTTCATGTTCTGAATAAGTTAAAGGGACATAAAACCCCTTTTTTTCTTTTGTGATTCAGATATTACAAACAATTTAGAGCAACTTTCCATTTTTCTTCTATTATCAAAATGTTCTTAGTTTTGTTTGGTTTCCTTTGTAGGAATGTAAGCTCAAGTGTGCACCTGTCTTCAGAACTATATGGCAATAGTTTTGCAAGAATGTTCTACATCAGCAAGAGCACTAGATGGAAGCACTATTTCCTGTCATGTAGTGCTCCAGATATCTATATATCTCTTCAACAAAGAATAACATGAGCAATGAAGCGGATTAGAAACTTTTTAAATATTGAATGCTGTGTCTGAATCATGAAAGAACAACATTTGCATTTCATATCCCATTAAACTAAAACAATTTAGATTTATTACATTATAGAACATGTTACACCAAAAGCAGTCATCTACGTACCGTGATAGTGTTTTTTTTAATTTTTACTTTTTTATGGGGTCAAGATTGGTCAATAACAAAGTGAAAGCTGCATACTTTTTGCCTGAGGAGTTAATCAACTGACAAGGACATTACTGGGTTGATATTGAATACTATAATATCAAATCCAAAGAGATGGAGTCCATTCTCACTTAGAAAAATAAAATTCCTTTATTAATCCCACAACATGGTTATAGGGACAACATTTCGGGCTACTTATAAGCTCTTAGTCATGTCAGCTGACATGACCAAGGGCTAAAAAGTGGCCAGAAATGTTGTCCCTATACCCATGTTTTGGGACTAATCATGGATTTTTATTTCTTTCTAATGACAGTGAGTCCACAGATCATCTTAATTACTGTTGGGAATATCACTCCTGACCAACAGGGGGAGGCAAAGAGCACCACAGCAAAAGCTGTTAAATACCTCTCCCCCTACCCACAATCCCCAGTCATTCTCTTTGCTTGTATCAGTTGCAAGGAGGGGTAAAGTTAGGTGTCTGATTCTTCAATCAAGAATTTATTTTTCTTTCATGTAATTAGCAAGAGTCCATGAGCTAGTGACGTATGGGATATACATTCCTACCAGGAGGGGCAAAGTTTCCCAAACCTCAAAATGCCTATAAATACACCCCTCACCACACCCACAATTCAGTTTTACAAACTTTGCCTCCTATGGAGGTGGTGAAGTAAGTTTGTGCTAGATTCTACGTTGATATGCGCTCCGCAGCATGTTGGAGCCCGGTTTTCCTCTCAGCGTGCAGTGAATGTCAGAGGGATGTGAGGAGAGTATTGCCTATTTGAATGCAGTGATCTCCTTCTACGGGGTCTATTTCATAGGTTCTCTGTTATCGGTCGTAGAGATTCATCTCTTACCTCCCTTTTCAGATCGACGATATACTCTTATTTATATACCATTACCTCTGCTGTTTTTCTTTTCAGTACTGGTTTGGCTTTCTACAAATATGTAGATGAGTGTCCTGGGGTAAGTAAATCTTATTTTCTGTGACACTCTAAGCTATGGTTGGGCACTTTATTTATAAAGTTCTAAATATATGTATTCAAACATTTATTTGCCTTGACTCAGGATGTTCAACATTCCTTATTTTCAGACAGTCAGTTTCATATTTGGGATAATGCATTTGAATCAATTTTTTTCTTACCTTAAAATTTGACTCTTTTTTTCCCTGTGGGCTGTTAGGCTCGCGGGGGCTGAAAATGCTTCATTTTATTGCGTCATTCTTGGCGCGGACTTTTTTGGCGCAAAAAAATCTTTTCTGTTTGCGTCATTTTTTTACGTCCTTTTGCGCCAAAAATGTCTGCGTTCCGGATGTGGCGTCATTTTTGGCGCCAAATAATGTGGGCGTCTTATTTGGCGCCAAAAAATATGGGCGTCGCTTTTGTCTCCACATTATTTCAGTCTCATTTTTTCTTTGCTTCTGGTTACTAGAAGATTGTTTATTGGCATTTTTTCCCATTCCTGAAACTGTCATTTAAGGAATTTGATCAATTTTGCTTTATATGTTGTTTTTTCTCTTACATATTGCAAGATGTCTCACGTTGCATCTGAGTCAGAAGATACTTCAGGAAAATCGCTGTCTAGTGCTGGAACTACCAAAGCTAAGTGTATCTGCTGTAAACTTTTGGTAGCTATTCCTCCGGCTGTTGTTTGTATTAATTGTCATGACAAACTTGTTAAAGCAGATAATATTTCCTTTAGTAATGTACCATTGCCTGTTGCAGTTCCTTCAACATCTAAGGTGCAGAATGTTCCTGATAACATAAGAGATTTTGTTTCTGAATCCATCAAGAAGGCTATGTCTGTTATTTCTCCTTCTAGTAAACATAAAAAATCTTTTAAAACTTCTCTCTCTACAGATGAATTTTTAAATGAACATCATCATTCTGATTCTGATGACTCTTCTGGTTCAGAGGATTCTGTCTCAGAGATTGATGCTGATAAATCTTCATATTTATTTAAAATGGAATTTATTCGTTCTTTACTTAAAGAAGTACTAATTGCTTTAGAAATAGAGGATTCTGGTCCTCTTGATACTAATTCTAAACGTTTAGATAAGGTATTTAAATCTCCTGTGGTTATTCCAGAAGTTTTTCCTGTTCCTAATGCTATTTCTGAAGTAATTTCCAGAGAATGGGATAAATTGGGTAATTCATTTACTCCTTCTAAACGTTTTAAGCAATTATATCCTGTGCCGTCTGACAGATTAGAATTTTGGGACAAAATCCCTAAAGTCGATGGGGCTATTTCTACCCTTGCTAAACGTACTACTATTCCTACGTCGGATGGTACCTCGTTTAAAGATCCTTTAGATAGGAAAATTGAATCCTTTCTAAGAAAAGCTTATCTGTGTTCAGGTAATCTTCTTAGACCTGCTATATCATTGGCTGATGTTGCTGCAGCTTCAACTTTTTGGTTGGAGACTTTAGCGCAACAAGTAACAGATCATGATTCTCATAATATTATTATTCTTCTTCAGCATGCTAATAATTTTATCTGTGATGCCATCTTTGATATTATCAGAGTTGATGTCAGGTTTATGTCTCTAGCTATTCTAGCTAGAAGAGCTTTATGGCTTAAAACTTGGAATGCTGATATGGCTTCTAAATCAACTCTACTTTCCATTTCTTTCCAGGGTAACAAATTATTTGGTTCTCAGTTGGATTCTATTATCTCAACTGTTACTGGTGGGAAAGGAACTTTTTTACCACAGGATAAAAAATCTAAGGGTAAAAACAGGGCGGCTAATCGTTTTCGTTCCTTTCGTTTCAACAAAGAACAAAAGCCTGATCCTTCATCCTCAGGAGCAGTTTCAGTTTGGAAACCATCTCCAGTCTGGAATAAATCCAAGCCTTCTATAAAGTCAAACCTGCTTCTAAGTCCACATGAAGGTGCGGCCCTCATTCCAGCTCAGCTGGTAGGGGGCAGGTTACGTTTTTTCAAAGAAATTTGGATCAATTCTGTTCACAATCTTTGGATTCAGAACATTGTTTCAGAAGGGTACAGAATTGGTTTCAAGATGAGACCTCCTGCAAAGAGATTTTTTCTTTCCCGTGTCCCAGTAAATCCAGTGAAAGCTCAAGCATTTCTGAATTGTGTTTCAGATCTAGAGTTGGCTGGAGTAATTATGCCAGTTCCAGTTCTGGAACAGGGGATGGGGTTTTATTCAAATCTCTTCATTGTACCAAAGAAGGAGAATTCCTTCAGACCTGGATCTAAAAATATTGAATCGTTATGTAAGGATACCAACATTCAAAATGGTAACTGTAAGGACTATCTTGCCTTTTGTTCAGCAAGGGCATTATATGTCCACAATAGATTTACAGGATGCATATCTGCATATTCCGATTCATCCAGATCATTATCAGTTCCTGAGATTCTCTTTTCTGGACAAGCATTACCAGTTTGTGGCTCTGCCGTTTGGCCTAGCTACAGCTCCAAGAATTTTTACAAAGGTTCTCGGTGCCCTTCTGTCTGTAATCAGAGAACAGGGTATTGTGGTATTTCCTTATTTGGACGATATCTTGGTACTTGCTCAGTCTTTACATTTAGCAGAATCTCATACGAATCGACTTGTGTTGTTTCTTCAAGATCATGGTTGGAGGATCAATTCACCAAAAAGTTCATTGATTCCTCAGACAAGGGTAACCTTCCTGGGTTTCCAGATAGATTCAGTGTCCATGACTCTGTCTTTAACAGACAAGAGACGTCTAAAATTGATTTCGGCTTGTCGAAACCTTCAGTCACAATCATTCCCTTCGGTAGCCTTATGCATGGAAATTCTAGGTCTTATGACTGCTGCATCGGACGCGATCCCCCTCGTTTTCACATGCGACCTCTTCAGCTCTGTATGTTTGAATCAATGGTGCAAGGATTACACAAAGATATCTCAATTAATATCTTTAAAACCGATTGTACGACACTCTCTAACGTGGTGGACAGATCACCATCGTTTAATTCAGGGGGCTTCTTTTGTGCTTCCGACCTGGACTGTAATTTCAACAGATGCAAGTCTCACAGGTTGGGGAGCTGTGTGGGGATCTCTGACAGCACAAGGAGTTTGGGAATCTCAGGAGGTGAGATTACCGATCAATATTTTGGAACTCCGTGCAATTTTCAGAGCTCTTCAGTTTTGGCCTCTTCTGAAGAGAGAATCGTTCATTTGTTTTCAGACAGACAATGTCACAACTGTGGCATACATCAATCATCAAGGAGGGACTTACAGTCCTCTGGCTATGAAAGAAGTATCTCGAATTCTGGTTTGGGCGGAATCCAGCTCCTGTCTAATATCTGCGGTTCATATCCCAGGTATAGACAATTGGGAAGCGGATTATCTCAGTCGCCAAACGTTGCATCCGGGCGAATGGTCTCTTCACCCAGAGGTATTTCTTCAGATTGTTCAAATGTGGGAGCTTCCAGAAATAGATCTGATGGCGTCTCATCTAAACAAGAAACTTCCCAGGTATCTGTCCAGATCCCGGGATCCTCAGGCGGAAGCAGTGGATGCATTATCACTTCCTTGGAAGTATCATCCTGCTTATATCTTTCCGCCTCTAGTTCTTCTTCCAAGAGTAATCTCCAAGATTCTGAAGGAATGCTCGTTTGTTCTGCTGGTAGCTCCGGCATGGCCTCACAGGTTTTGGTATGCGGATCTTGTCCGGATGGCCTCCTGCCATCCGTGGACTCTTCCGCTACGACCAGACCTTCTGTCGCAAGGTCCTTTTTTCCATCAGGATCTCAAATCCTTAAATTTAAAGGTATGGAGATTGAACGCTTGATTCTTGGTCAAAGAGGTTTCTCTGACTCTGTGATTAATACTATGTTACAGGCTCGTAAATCTGTATCCAGAGAGATATATTATAGAGTCTGGAAGACTTATATTTCTTGGTGTATTTCTCATCATTTTTCTTGGCATTCTTTTAGAATTCCGAGAATTTTACAGTTTCTTCAGGATGGTTTAGATAAAGGTTTATCCGCAAGTTCTTTGAAAGGACAAATCTCTGCTCTTTCTGTTCTTTTTCACAGAAAGATTGCTAATCTTCCTGATATTCATTGTTTTGTACAAGCTTTGGTTTGTATAAAACCTGTCATTAAGTCAATTTCTCCTCCTTGGAGTTTGAATTTGGTTCTGGGGGCTCTTCAAGCTCCTCCGTTTGAACCTATGCATTCATTGGACATTAAATTACTTTCTTGAAAAGTTTTGTTCCTTTTGGCAATCTCTTCTGCCAGAAGAGTTTCTGAATTATCTGCTCTTTCTTGTGAGTCTCCTTTTCTGATTTTTCATCAGGATAAGGCAGTGTTTCGAACTTCTTTTGAATTTTTACCTAAAGTTGTGAATTCTAACAACATTAGTAGAGAAATTGTGGTTCCTTCATTATGTCCTAATCCTAAGAATTCTAAGGAGAAATCATTGCATTCTTTGGATGTTGTTAGAGCTTTGAAATATTATGTTGAAGCTACTAAGTCTTTCCGAAAGACTTCTAGTTTATTTGTTTTCTTTTCCGGTTCTAGAAAAGGCCAGAAAGCTTCTGCCATTTCTTTGGCATCTTGGTTGAAATCTTTAATTCATCTTGCCTATGTTGAGTCGGGTAAAACTCCGCCTCAAAGGATTACAGCTCATTCTACTAGGTCAGTTTCTACTTCCTGGGCGTTTAGGAATGAAGCTTCGATTGATCAGATTTGCAAAGCAGCAACTTGGTCCTCTTTGCATACTTTTACTAAATTCTACCATTTTGATGTATTTTCTTCTTCTGAAGCAGTTTTTGGTAGAAAAGTACTTCAGGCAGCGGTTTCAGTTTGAATCTTCTGCTTATGTTTTTCATTAAACTTTATTTTGGGTGTGGATTATTTTCAGCAGGAATTGGCTGTCTTTATTTTATCCCTCCCTCTCTAGTGACTCTAAATTCTACCATTTTGATGTATTTTCTTCTTCTGAAGCAGTTTTTGGTAGAAAAGTACTTCAGGCAGCGGTTTCAGTTTGAATCTTCTGCTTATGTTTTTCATTAAACTTTATTTTGGGTGTGGATTATTTTCAGCAGGAATTGGCTGTCTTTATTTTATCCCTCCCTCTCTAGTGACTCTTGCGTGGAAAGAGCCACATCTTGGGTAATCATTATCCCATACGTCACTAGCTCATGGACTCTTGCTAATTACATGAAAGAAAACATAATTTATGTAAGAACTTACCTGATAAATTCATTTCTTTCATATTAGCAAGAGTCCATGAGGCCCGCCCTTTTTTTGGGGTGGTTATGATTTTTGTATAAAGCACAATTATTCCAATTCCTTATTTTATATGCTTTCGCACTTTTTTATCACCCCACTTCTTGGCTATTCGTTAAACTGAATTGTGGGTGTGGTGAGGGGTGTATTTATAGGCATTTTGAGGTTTGGGAAACTTTGCCCCTCCTGGTAGGAATGTATATCCCATACGTCACTAGCTCATGGACTCTTGCTAATATGAAAGAAATGAATTTATCAGGTAAGTTCTTACATAAATTATGTTTTTAAGCAGAGCAAGTTTGCTCTGGTTTTCTTTATGGTTTAGCTGTAGTCCATGTCAGTATCTTCAGTAGAGCAAGTGGTGGCTTTTAAACATTTGGCAACTTGTGGGGTATAAGCCCCACTGGGCCTCCCAAGTAATTTCATGCTGCCCTTGGTTGAAAGTTTGATAAGTTTATTCAGCCTTTTTTTTTCTACAGGTCCATGTGAGATAGGGAAGCCCCCCTCATACCAAGTAAGCTGTCCTGCTGCCGGACAGATTTTTGAGGTAAGTGCCTATTTCTTTCCCTGTTTTGATATAGGAGAATTTGGCACTTTGACAGTTAATTCTGTCTAAATATCAGCCTTCTAGGTTAACGGTTTATTGTATGTCAGTTTTGCAGGCACTGGGCATGTTTGGCTCAGTTTATTATGTTTTCACTTTGGTGTACACATTTTTTGTTTGTGTATTAATGGCTACCGGGAGGTTTGTTAGGCCATGCCCACAATAGGCGGGCTTATCTGAGATAGCAAGGGCATTTTTGGTGCCTTTTTAGCTGTTTTCTGTTGTTCCTGAATGTTGCAGCTCTGTTGCATAGCTCCTCAGAGGTGCTTCAGCATTCCCTCCGGTGCGGCTGTGTGGGGGTCTGGATCAGTTTCTGACTTTTTCCGGCAGCAAGGAGGTCAGGCAGGCATCTCAGCAAGCTTGCTGTGGTGTGGAGGTTGCCTGTTGTTTTTTTGTGGGGCTGTTGCTCTGTTTATATTTAAGCGTCTGTCTTTTTCAGAATTTCAGGGACTATAACAATTTGTTGCTGCAAGATTTATTGTGCAGTTTATTTAACGATTTTCTAGTTTAAAATTTAAAGGGACAGTAATTTTTTTAGTTTCATTAAAATTCGGATTTGAACTTAGATTTTTTTTATTGATTAAGGTTTTTTTCCTTTGGAATAAGATGGACCAAGAGGACCTGCAAGCCGTTGCTTGTTCTCTATGTTTAAATACTTAAGTTGAGCCTCCTTTTTGTTCCTCTTGTATTGAGAGAACATTACACTACAAGGATAGACTTTTTGATTCTGAGCCTTCATTGTCTAGGGCGAATGTTTTTCAGGAGTCTCCTGTTCAATCTAATCCGCAGCTTTCTCCTCATACGTCCCAATCTTTTGCAGTGCCCTATGTTTCATCTCAGGTTGGCTTTTCCTTGCAGGATATGGTTACCCATATATCCTCGGCAGTATCTGAGGCTTTGTCTGCTTTTCCTATGTTACAGGGGAAGCGCAAGAGGAAGTATAAGGTTTCAGATTCTGTTGCAATTGTGTCTAGTGTTTCTTCTCATAAGTCTGAGGCGGAAGATACTTCAGTAGCATCTCGGATTCTGATAGTGTAAATCCTTCTTATGAACCTTAGGTTGTTTCCTTTAGGTTTAAGCTGGAGCACCTCAGTTTGTTACTCAAGGAGGTTTTGGCTACCTTGGATGACTGAGGCATCAGTCATGGTTATTCCTAAGAAATCTAGTAAACTTAATAAGTTTTTTTGTTTCCCTTCCTCGGTGGAAGTTTTTCCTATACCAGATTGTGTTTCAGATATTATTGCACAAGAATGGGAGAAGCCTGGGATTCCTTTTTCACCTTCTCCAATATTTTAGCAAGATGTTTCCTATTGCTGATTCTATTAAGGAATCTTGGCAGATGGTTCCTAAGGTGGAGGGATCAGTTTCCACTCTGACCAAGAGGACCACTATTCCTATTGAGAACAGCTGTTCCTTTAAAGATCCTATGTATAAGAAGTTGGAAGCTTTGCTTAAAAAGATTTATGTTCTCCAGGGGCATCAATGGCAACCGGCTGCATGTATTGCTACGGTTACTAGTGCGGCGGCATATTGGTTTGATGCATTGACTGATTCTATTCAGCAAGATACTCCTCTTGAAGAAATTCAAGATAGAATCAAGGCTTTGTAAGTTGGCTTATTCCTTTATTGCAGATGCTTCTCTACAGGTCATCAAGTTGGGAGCTAAAATTTCTGGTTTTGCCATTTTAGCTCGCAGAACTTTATGGTTAAAATCCTTGTCTGCGGATGTGTCCTCCAAGTCTAAGCTTTTGTCTATTCCTTACAAGGGTAAGACCTTGTTTGTTTGGGCCAGGTTTGGCTGAGATTATTTCTGATATTACGGGAAGGAAGGGGCATTCTCTTCCTCAGGATAAAAGAAATAAACAGAAGGGTCGGCAGAATAATTTTCGTTCCTTTCATAACTTCTCTGGTAAATCTTCCTCTTCTTCCTCCAAGCAGGAACAGTCCAAGCCATCTTGGAAGTCAAATCAGTCTTGGAATAAGGGGAAGCAGTCCAGGAAGCCTGTTGCTGACTCAATATCAGCATGAAGGGTCTGCCCCCGATCTGGGAATGGATATTGTGGGGGTTAGACTCTTTCATCACTCAAGCTTGGGTTCGAGATGTTCAGGATCCCTGGGTGGTAGATATCGTGTCCCAGGGTTACAAACTGGAGTTCAATTATTTTCCTCCCAGAGGCAGGTTTATTCTCTCCAGGTTATCTGTAAATCAGATAAAAGGAGAGGCGTTCTTACGTTGTGTTCAGAATCTTTCCGACATGGGAGTGATAGTTCCTGTTCCGGTTCAGGAACAGGGTCTGGGTTTTTATTCCAATCTCTTCGTCGTTCCCAAAAAGGAGGGAACTTTCAGACCTATTTTAGATCTCAAGAGTGTAAACAAGTTTCTCTATGTTCCGTCTTTCAAGATGGAAACTATTTGTTCCTTTATTGCTTTGGTTCAGGAAGGTCAGTTCATGACCACAGTGGATCTAAAGGATGCGTATCTGCATATTCCCATTCATAGGGATCATCACAGGTTCCTAAGATTTGCATTTCTAGACATTTCTACAGACATTTTCAGTTTGTAGCTCTTCCTTTTAGTCTGGCAACAGCTCCCAGAATTTTTTCAAAGGTCCTGGGGGCATTGTTGCCGGTGCTTCGATTGAGGGGTGTTGCAGTGACTCCTTATCTAGACGACATTCTAGTTCAGGCTTCATCTTTTCAACTAGCAAACTCCCACACGGAGTTGTCTTTTCTGCGCTCCCATGGTTGGAAGGTGAATTTAGCAAGAAGTTCTTTAATTCCGGCTACAAGAGTAGTATTTTTGGGGACCATTATAGATTCTCTAGAGATGAAAATGTTTCTGACAGAAGCAAGAAAGTCAAAGATTTTCGATACGTGTCTTGCTCTTCAGTCTCTTTCTCGGTCGTCAGTGGCTCAATGCATGGAGGTTATTGGTCTGATGGTTTCAGTCATGGACATCATTCTGTATGCGGATCTATCTCCAAAGATTATTCTAGATCAGATGTCCAGAGATATCTTCCATGGTGGTTGTCTCAGGATCTTCTCTCTCAGGTAACTTACTTTTGCAGCCCTGCCTGGGTGATTGTAACCACGGATGCCAGTTTGCTGGGCTGGGTGCTGTCTGGGGTTCATTAAGGGCTCAGGGTCTATGGACTCGGGAGGAGCTGGTTCTTCCAATAAATGTTTTGGAACTGAGAGCAGTTTTCAATGCTCTTCTAGCCTGGCCTTAGCTAGCTTCAACCCAGTTTATCAGGTTTCAGTCGGACAACATAACGTCAGTGGTCTTTCAGTCTGGCATATGTGTTCCCTCCGTTTGCTCTTCTTCCTCGGGTCATTGCTCAGGTCAAACGAGAGAGGGCATCAGTGATTCTCATTGCTCCAGCGTGGCCTCGCAGAATCTGGTTTTCAGATCTGGTAAAGATGTCTTCCCTTCCACCTTGGTGTCTTCCATTAAGGAAGGACCTGCTTCTGCAGGGTCCCTTCCTTCATCCAAATCTTGTTTCTCTGAAGCTGACTGCTTGGAGATTGAACGCTTGATTCTTTCTAAGCGTGGTTTTTCTGAGTCATTGAGACTATGATTCAGTCTTGTAATCCTGTGACTAGGAAGATTTATTATAAGATTTGGTGTAAATATTTGTTTTGTTGTGAATCCAAAGGCTACTCATGGAGTAGAGTTAGGATTCCTAAGTTGTTGTTTTTTGTCTTTTCTCCAGGAGGGTTTGGAGAAAGGTTTATCTGCTAGTACCCTGAAGGGTCAAATTTCTGCTTTATCGATTTTATTGCACAAGCGCCTGGCGGATGTGCCAGATGTTCATTCTTTTTGTCAGGCCTTGGTTAGAATTCAGCCTGTGATTAAATCTGCTACTCCACCTTGGAGTCTTAATTTGGTTCTTAGAGTCCTTCAACAGGCTCCTTTTGAACCTATGCATTCTTTGGATATGGCTCCTTTTGAACCTATGCATTCTTTGGATATGGCTCCTTTTGAACCTATGCATTCTTTGGATCTTAAGATGTTATTTTGGAAGGTTTTGTTTCTGGTGGCTATTTCTTCGGCTCGAAGAGTTTCGGAGCTTTCAGCCTTACAGTATGAATCGCTTTTCTTATTTTTTACTTTGATAAGGTAGTTCTGCGTACTGCCTTGGGTTTTCTTCACAAGGTTGTTTCTGATAAGAATATTAATCAAGAGATTGTTATTCCTTCTTTGTGTCCTAATCCTTCTTCTCATAAGGAGCGTTTGTTGCACAACCTGGATGTGGTTCGTGCATTGAAATATTATTTGCAGGCGACTAAGGATTTTCGCCAGTCTTCTTCTTTATTTCTTGTCTTTTCTGGGAAGCGTAAGGGTAAGAAAGCTACGGCTACTTATTTCTTGTTGGTTGAGGAGTGTTATTCGCTTGGCATCTGAGACTGCTGGTCAGCAGCCTCCTGAGATAATCACGGCTCATTCCACGAGGGCTGTTTCATCTTCTTGGACTTTCAAAAATGGAGCTTCTGTAGATCAGCTTTGCAAGGCTGCGACTTGGTCCTTTGCATACTTTTTCAAAATTTTCTAAATTTGATACTTTTGCTTCAGTAGAGGCTTCTTTTGGGAGAAAGGTTCTTCAAGCAGTGGTGCCTTCTGTTTAGGTTAACTGTCTTGTCCCTCCCTTATCATCCGTGTCCTCTAGCTTGGGTATTGGTTCCCAACAGTAATTAAGATGATCCGTGGACTCACCGTGTTTTTAGAAAGATAACATAATTCTTACCTGATAAATTTATTTATTTCTTGACACGGTGAATCCACGGCCCGCCCTGTTTTTCAGACAGTTTGCTTTTCTATAAACTTCAGGCACCTCTGCTCCTTAGATTACTTCTTTTCTCCTTTCCCTTTGGTCGAATGACTGGGGATTGTGGGTAGGGGGAGTGGTATTTAACAGCTTTTGCTGTGATACTCTTTGCCTCCTCCTGCTGGTCAGGAGTGATAATCCCATCAGTAATTAAGATGATCCTTGGACTCACCGTGTCAATAAATAAATAAATTTATCAGGTAAGAATAAATTATGTTTTTTCTAAGTAAGGCTGGACTCCATCTCTTTGGATTAAACTGTATTTAGTAGTTGGCAAGCCCTGGACTCTGTTCCTCTGACTGGTGGGTGTTTCCCTTAAAGATATAATTGCTATAAAATTGAAGCCTTTCTCATATTTAGAGCAAGATTTTTATCTGCATGATCAAATCTTCTTTTTTATGTTTAATACTTTTTATTTGCTTGTGGACTTGTTAAAGGGTAGGCTAATTTATAGTATTTCTGATGAATACACCAAATAGCAAAAAATCTTTGTCTATTAAACTGCATGCAAGTCATTGTTTATAAGTTCTGCACTCAAATACTTGGTACACTGTCCCAAAACCCCAAGATTTAGATTTATCTATTAGTGTCTACCAATTAGTAACTTGAAGATAAAAATGCATTTTTATATATATTTTTTTCTTTTATTCTATGTATGCTCGTTCCCAAAAATAGCTCAGCAAAAATTAACAAATCACAGGAATAAAATACTGAAAACTGTCGTCCTTTTTAGAAGCTTTTAAATAAAATATTGCAGATGTTTGCTCTCACCCACTTCTAAAATTTACTAAGATACACCAGTATATTAAACCCTTACACAAACCACAATAAAAATATATGCAATTTGCATCTGTCTGTCATTATAAACATCTAACATCTTGGATATTTCTTGATTGCAGATGGACTTAATTTGCCTCATATTGGAGGTTGTGTGGAAGAAGTATAATATAGAGAGAGGGGCATTTTGTTTGTAAGTGGTTTTATTATTACTCATGTACTCTTCTTATGGAATAAAAGATTAAACGCAAACTGTAATTCCAGTGCAGTGGTGGTTCTATGGGGGTGTTGGGGTTATTATGCACCTCCAAAAATTCATGTAGCACCCCTGTTGAGTTGCAAATGACTCCATATATTCTGTTCACCACTATTGTTAGTCCTCCAAATATTAAATTCTAGAACTGCCACTGTTAGTGTTTTATCACCTCTTAGGGACATTTAGAGGCAGGTATTTTACAGGGTTATGCTTGTGAAGACCACCGTGTGTATCAATTCTCACAAGTGGAAAACCCACAACTGTCAGTGTTAAATCATAGGGAAATGAAGCAAGATAAATAACATATTGCAATTCATATAATTACTAATATTGCATTTTATATATTTATTAAATTGCCATAAAACATAAATGAGCATATTGTAGAAGGATCAACTGAAATAAAACAATGTGTGAAAACAAAGTGCAAAAAAAGCTTATAAGTATTTTAATAAAATTTCCAAAAATCTGCAAAATTACTTACTTTAGTGTTGCCAAGTGTAGCTTGCTCAACCCCCCTTATCAGTGTCCTACTCCAAACCTTGTGCTATCATATAACAAAGTGTGCATGTGAGGATAATTACTTATGCAAGCAAGGGGGGGTTGAGGAGGGACAGCAGGTACTATTGTTTGTTGCCAAGTGACTTGCTCATTTCCATGGGGATAATGTCACATGCTTTGTGAAAGCTTAAGCATTTTAATGTGCATTGCTTTAGTCAGGTGCAATGTGACTGCTTCCTGCTGTGCACATGCATGAGTGCATTTTGCAGAAGCTATGGCTATAGAACCGGGGGGGGGGGGGGGGGGGGGGGGGGGGGGACTTGTTGCAGACAAAACTATGCCTTAATTAGTTAATGGGGTTAAAACAGAAACCGTTTTGCAGGTAAGCTTTGGCTGCATTATATATTTAGAAAATTATGTTCATACGATTTTATGTCCCTTTCAAGAGAAGCACTTATCTACGTTAAACTTTATTGATTTTCACTATACATAACATATTTTTATTGAGCCAATAAAGTCCCACTCCCCAGCAAAACCCTATGTGTTGTGTTTATTACTTTTTTTTTAAAAACAATGATTGGGAGCTTTTGACCTTGCAAGACAACTGTGCAAGCGATTCATTTTAAAATGAAGGGACTTGGAAGTTTGTGGCAAGTAAGGGAGCTGATATTGATGTATTTGAACAGCCCCTCCCCACCCAGTTCTCTTCACTTCCTGGTTTCACCCCCACTGTGGTGTCACCATGTTGCCTTGGGAGTGCCGCCCATTATATAACTGTATACTGTACACTTTTTACCCCCAGTAATATGGGGGATCTCAGAACAGCAATCTCCCTTCAGGACATGAATGGGCAGGCAGATCTGCATGATGATCCATTCTTGTCCTTTGCATGGAAGTGATAACAAATCAACATGTGTGCATTTATCCCTTTCATATAATTTATGGTAAATTTTTGATACAAGTATTGTGTTTCTGACAATATTATTATTTTTGTGTTTGAAAAGAATTTAATTGTGAAGTATGAATTGCATTAGATCTGCATAAGAAATATTTTTGCTAAAATGTCCAGCTACTGTTAAGGTTTTGTGTTTCAGATAAATGACTGACATTTTGTTTATCTCACTGCTTCATGTAGTACCGGGAAAGGAACTCCACCTGAGTACTTTGCCTTTCATGTCATGTGTCGCATTTCAGAAGTCACGAGCAAACTGTGCATGCTGTTACCCCCTGGTAAGATGCTTTCAAAATAATGTTTAATTACTATTATTATGCCATTAGAATAAATATTATACTTATATTAACAGTAGCAACTAATTTTGCCTTTTTCCTATGTCTGCACTCCCTGCTTTCCCAGCCCCTTTCAGTGGGTGTCTCAGCCTAACCTAGTCAAAAGTGCTAAACTGGTATTTTTATAAAAGGTTATATACTGGATTTTTATATCAGTATCTGTGCTAGGGCTCGGCGACATGAGCAAATGATTTCTCCTACATTGGTGTATCCGGTCCACGGCTTCATCCTTACTTGTGGGATATTCTCAATCCCTACAGGAAGTGGCAAAGAGAGCACACAGCAGAGCTGTCCATATAGCTCCCCTCAGGGTCCGCCCCCCCAGTCATTCTCTTTGCCGCTCTAACTAGTAGCATCTCCACGGGGGTGGTAAAGAGTATGTGGTGTTTAGTTGTAGTTTTTTATTCTTCTATCAGAAAAGACTCCAGAGAGGCTTATTTCCTACTAAAATAATCCCTAAGGAAGGTAAAGGCCACAGTGGAAGCTGTGGCATAGTACTGTAGTGTTTTTAACAGGTTAATTGCTGTTATTAGCTACGGTTTGGGCATTAAGGGGTTAATTGAAAATTTGTGTGCAATCCTTTCAAAGCATTAAGACACTGTGGTGAAAATTTCATTAAAATCGGATGTTTATTTGATGGTTTTTTGATGTTTTAGTAATAAAGTGTGCACTTTTATTATTTAAAGACACAGTAACGTTTTTGTCAAAAATAATTTTTATTGCATTGAAGCTCTGTTTAAGTCTGTCAAACATGTCTGACCCTTCAGATAACCTATGTTCTGTATGTTCAAAGGCCAAGGTGGTTCCCCCATTAAATTTATGTGTGAAGTGTGCCATAGCGTCCAAACAGCTTAAGGACAGTACAATCACGCTTAAAGATATAGCCCAAGATGATTCTTTAGCTGAAGCTAGTGAGGATAGCTCACTACCCTCTCCTTCTGTGTCAACACCAGCTATGCCCGCGCAAGCGATGCCCAGTACATCTAGCGCGCCAATTGCTATTACTATGCAACAGTTAGCAGCAGTAATGGATCATTCTCTCGCAGCATTTTTATCCAAACTGCCAGCTTTTCCTAGGAAGCGTGATTGCTCAGTTTTAAATACAGAAAATGAGCAAGCAGACGCAGAGGATAATTTATCTGTAGTGCCCTCACATCAATCTTAGCGGTGAGGGAGGGCCTGTCTGAGGGAGAAATTTCTGACACAGGAAAAGTTTCTCAGCAGGCAGAGCCTGATACCTTAGAATTTAAATTTAAGCTAGAACACCTACGCGCTCTACTTAAGGAGGTCCTAGCTACTCTTGATGATTGTGACCCTTTGGTGGTCCCAGAAAAATTGTGTAAAATGGATAAATTCTTAGAGGTCCCAGTACACACTGATGCGTTTCCGATACCTAAGAGGGTGGCGGATATCGTGACTAAGGAGTGGGAGAAGCCAGGTGTACATTTTGTTCCCCCTCCTATATTTAAGAAAATGTTCTCCATTGTTGACCCCAGAAGGGACGCGTGGCAGACGGTCCCTAAGGTAGAGGGGGCAGTTTCAACGCTAGCTAAGCGCACAACTATACCAATAGAAGACAGTTGCGCTTTCAAAGATCCTATGGATAAAAAATTAGAAGGTTTACTTAAGAAAATTTTTGTTCAACAAGGTTTTCTTCTTCAACCAATTTCTTGCATTATTCCTGTAACCACTGCAGCTGCTTTTTGGTTTGAGGAATTAGAAAACTCGCTCCAGAAGGAGACTTCTTATGATGAAGTCATGGATAGAATTCACGCCCTGAAGTTGGCTAATTCTTTCATTACAGATGCCGCTTTTCAGTTAGCTAAATTAGCGGCAAAAAATTCTGGTTTCGCAATAGTGGCGCGTAGAGCGCTTTGGCTAAAATCGTGGTCGGCGGATGTGTCGTCCAAAACAAGATATCACTGAGAGAAAGGGCCATGCCCTTCCACAGGATAGACCTTTCAAAGCTAAAAATAAGTCTAATTTTCGTTCCATTCGCAATTTCAGGAACGGACCGGCTTCTACCTCTACAGCCACTAGGCAAGAGGGTAATGCACCCCAGCCCAAACCAGCATGGAAACCATTGCAAGACTGGAACAAGGGTAAACAGGCCAAAAAGCCTGCTGCTGCTACCAAGACAGCATGAAGGGGTAGCCCCCGATCTGGGATCGGATCTAGTAGGGGGCAGACTTTCTCTCTTTGCTCAGGCCTGGGCAAGAGATGTTCCGGACCCCTGGGCACTAGAAATTGTCTCTCAGGGGTATCTTCTAGAATTCAAGGACCTTCCTCCAAGGGGAAGGTTCCACATGTCTCGCTTATATTTAGACCAGATAAAGAGACAGGCATTCTTACATTGCGTAGAAGACCTTTTAAAAATGGGAGTGATAAACCCAGTTCCAACAGCAGAACAAGGACTGGGATTTTACTCAAACCTGTTTGTAGTTCCCAAAAAGGAAGGAACTTTCAGGCCAATTCTGGATTTAAAGATCCTAAACAAATTCCTCAGAGGTCCATCATTCAAAATGGAAACCATTCGGACAAGCATTACCAGTTTGTGGCTCTTCCCTTCGGATTGGCCACTGCTCCCACAAAGGTGCTAGGGTCCCTTCTAGCGGTGCTAAGGCCAAGGGGCATTGCAGTAGCACCTTACCTAGACGACATTTTAATACAGGCGTCGTCCTTTCACAAAGCAAGGGCTCATACGGACATTGTTCTAGCCTTTCTAAGGTCTCACAGGTGGAAGGTGAACATAGAAAAAAGTTCTCTGTCCCCATTCACAAGGGTTCCCTTCCTGGGAACAATAATAGACTTGGTAGAAATGAAAATCTTTCTGACAGAGGTCAGGAAATTAAAACTTTTGAACACTTGTCGAGTTCTTCAATCCATTCCTCAACCCTCCATAGCTCAGTGCATGGAGATAATAGGACTAATGGTTGCGGCAATGGACGTGGTTCCTTTTGCTCGAATTCATTTAAGACCATTGCAACTGTGCATGCTCAAACAATGGAATGGGGATTATGCAGATTTGTCTCCCCAGATTCAAGCAAACCAGAGACTCACTCCTCTGGTGGTTGTCTCACTATCACCTGTCTCAGGGAATGAGTTTCCGAAGACCGGAGTGGATCATTGTCACGACCGATGCCAGCCTCTTAGGCTGGGGCGCGGTCTGCAAGTCCCTGAAGGCTCAGGGTCTATGGTCTCTTCTCCCGATAAACATTTTGGAATTGAGAGCGATATTCAATGTGCTCCAGGCATGGCCTCAACTAGCGGAGGCCAAATTCATCAGATTTCAGTCGGACAACATGACGACTGTAGCGTACATCAATCATCAGGGGGGAACAAAGAGTTCCCTGGCGATGAGGGAGGTATCCAAGATCATCAAATGGGCAGAGGATCACTCCTGCCATCTATCAGCAATTCACATCCCAGGAGTGGACAACTGGGAAGCGGATTATCTGAGTTGTCAGACTTTCCATCCGGGGGAGTGGGAACTCCACCCAGAGGTTTTTGCTCATCTGACCCAGCTATGGGCATTCCAGATCTGGATCTGATGGCGTCACGTCAGAACTCCAAACTTACACGTTACGGGTCCAGGTCCAGGGATCCCAAGGCGACATTGGTAGATTCCTTAGTAGCGCCTTGGTCGTTCAATCTAGCTTATGGCTTTCCACCATTTCCCCTTCTCCCCCGGCTAGTAGCCAGGATCAAACAGGAGAAGGCTTCGGTAATTCTGATAGCTCCTGCGTGGCCACGCAGGACTTGGTATGCAGACCTGGTGAATATGTCATCGGTTCCACCATGGAAGCTGCCTTTGAGGCAGGACCTTCTAATTCAAGGTCCATTCGAACATCCAAACCTAGTTTCTCTGCAACTGACTGCTTGTAGATTGAACGCTTGATTCTAGCTAAACGTGGGTTTTCGGAATCAGTTATAGATACTCTGATCCAGGCTAGAAAGCCTGTCACCAGGAAAATTTACCATAAGATATGGCGGAAATATCTTTGCTGGTGCCAATCCAAGGGTTACTCATGGAGTAAAATTAGGATTCCAAGGATACTTTCTTTTCTCCAAGAAGGATTGGAGAAAGGTCTGTCAGCTAGTTCATTAAAGGGACAGATATCTGCTCTGTCTGTTTTGTTACACAAGCGTCTGGCAGCCATGCCAGATATTCAGGCGTTTGTACAGGCTTTAGTCAGTATCAAGCCTGTCTACAGACCTGTGGCTCCTCCATGGAGTCTAAATTTAGTTCTTTCAGTTCTTCAAGGGGTTCCATTTGAACCTCTACATTCCATGGTGTTTCATACAGATAAGGTCGTTTTACGTACCAAACTTGGTTTTCTTCCAAAAGTGGTTTCCAATAAGAATATCAACCAGGAAATAGTTGTTCCTTCTCTGTGTCCTAATCCAGTTTCTAACAAGGAACGTCTGTTACACAATCTTGATGTGGTTCGTGCTTTAAAGTTTTATCTAAAAGCAACTAAAGACTTCAGACAAACATCGTCCTTGTTTGTCGTCTATTCTGGCAAGAGGAGAGGTCAAAAGGCGACTGCGACCTTTGTCTTTCTGGCTGAAAAGCATCATCCGGTTGGCTTATGAAACTGCTGGAAGGCAGCCTCCTGAACGAATTACAGCTCACTCTACTAGAGCTGTGGCTTCCACATGGGCTTTCAAGAATGAGGCTTCTGTTGAACAGATTTGTAAGGCAGCGACTTGGTCTTCACTGCATACATTTGCCAAATTTTACAAATTCGATACTTTTGCTTCTTCGGAGGCTATTTTTGGGAGAAAGGTTTTGCAAGCAGTGGTGCCTTCCGTTTAGGTTACCTGACTTGTTCCCTCCCTTCATCCGTGTCCTAAAGCTTTGGTATTGGTTCCCACAAGTAAGGATGAAGCCGTGGACCGGATACACCAATGTAGGAGAAAACAGAATTTGTTAACCTGATAAATTTCTTTCTCCTACGGTGTATCCGGTCCACGGCCCGCCCTGGCATTTTGGTCAGGTTTTAATTTATTTTTTGTAAACTAAAGTCACCACTGCACCCTATGGTTCTCCTTTTTCTCCTAACCGTCGGTCGAATGACTGGGGAGGCGGTGCCTGAGGGGAGCTATATGGACAGCTCTGCTGTGTGCTCTCTTTGCCACTTCCTGTAGGGATTGAGAATATCCCACAAGTAAGGATGAAGCCGTGGACCGGATACACCGTAGGAGAAAGAAATTTATCAGGTAAACATAAATTCTGTTTTTCTTATAAATGACTATAACACCTTCATTTTGCATTATAAAGTTTAACACTACAGAATCTTAATGTACATGTTTCTCAATGTCCAATACACTCTTGGAGCATAAAAATACAAACCACAAAATAGTTAAAATAAAATTTGCTGCATGTGATGTGATTTAAATAGTAGCTAGCCACTAGCCAGTTATTAGGTCTTATGACACACAACATTGTCATGTTTTCTTGGACAGTCATTCTAACTGTGGACAGTGGTATGATTAACAAATGAAGCAGTATAAGCCACATACACACACAATTATATATATATATATATATATATATATATATATATATAAACACACGCCACAAATATATATATATATATATATATATACACACATATATAATATACAATCACATACACAGTTGCACACAGATATATATATATATATACTGTGCGTGTGTATATGTATATATATATGTATATATATATATATATATATGTGTATATATATATATATATATATATATATATATATATATTTTTTTTCTTCTTCTTTTTTAAACATTTTAATTTGACTGAAAATGAGCCCTGCTCCTGTCCAGGAATCCTTTACAGGCATATAGCAGTAGGGGTGGGGGGCTGCTCCTTTTAGAAATACTGTGCCTTGCTGATATAAAAAACATTGTAGATGCAGTTAAGTTAACCCAACAGCAGAGTGGACTGCAGTTTTAGCCTTTTTGGGAGCCGTGGGGTTAGCTGCATCTGCTATGTATTTGAGCCGTTTCTCAGAGGAGCAGGAGATTGTGTGAGAGGTTCCATAATGTTTACATACCCTAAGTTTCAGACTACAGACGTCCCTAGGGGGAAATATAAGTAAGTGGCTTTCTCTCCTGTTCATTCCTGCATGGGCTTTGCTTTTAGTCTTCTAGATTGATCGGCTGCTACTGAGAACAGAAAGTGAAAGTAAAACAGCCATTTTACAAATGTGTGCTAAAAGCAACCACTAGATGGAGCTGGTTTGCAAGAAATCACAAACAAATCAATGCATTACAGCCACTTTTGAGGATTTTTTTTATTTAGGAAAAAATCGTGACTCTCACGGTTTTAAAATCGCGGCAATTAATCACGGTTTTACATTGCATATGCGATAAATCGTGCAGCCCTAATCTGTGCATATTATTCTTTATAGTAATGTCTGTTGCATGCAGTTATATGAAAATTGGTGTACACTGTCCCTTTAAGTGCAAGTCTCTGGCCCGCTTCAGTCAGGCAGGAAGATTTATAAAAATGGATCACCAGACACTCTGTCTAAACTTTTATGTTCCATTAAATATGTACCATATGATGACAAATGCATTCCTGAAGACATCCTGTTCTACCTTGAAAAAAAAAAATCTGTCCATTTCCTGACATCCATATCTATGTATTTTTAGCATTTTGTCCTAATAAGCAGCTGTAGGATGTTTACCTGGTCCTAGACTATCACTATACATTTATGGTAGAGAGGATTTCTCTCAGAAAACTATTATTATAGCATATAAAGGGACATAATGCCCAGGGCCGGTTCTTGTGTAAGGCAGGGTAGGTAGCCGCCTTAGGGCTCTCCCAGCAGGGGGGGCGCCGAGAGCGGTGCCGACTGCTGAGGTGGATCATCTCCCGCCCTGAAGTGTGATGAGAGACAGTGGGACAGGAACTTATTAAAATGTATTATCGCCTGGGGCTGGCTGGCTGCAACAGTGCAATTTACTTATTCCTACAGTAACAGTCAGACCTGACCTACATGACGATTGATTATCTGGCTAAATCAATGGCGCTTAATTGGCTGGCTTAGATGATGCCGGCCCGGCTATTGCTATAGCCTTCCTATGGGAATGTGGGCGCACGTGTGGTAACACTGACAGTGGGAGGCGGAGCTACCTTTAACAGCTGCGCTGTCTGAGAGGGAAATTGTGCGGAAGCCTAGCTCCACTGTCCACATGACTGAGATTTACACTGCACCTCTCTCTGAAAATGAGGCATGTGAGAGGTGAGTGATGATGCCCACGGTTCACCTAGCAAGACGGAGACGGCTGTTATGGCCAGACGGTGACCGCAGACGAGTACTGAAGAGTAAGGTAGGAATTGTGGTGCAGTGCATGGTCGGTGCAGTGCTCGTGGGTGGTGACAGTCTTTGACAACAGTGAAGTCAGTTGTGTTGTGAGGACAGGTGGAGTTGACAACTGTGAGTCTGGGTGCAGAACTCTGTGCTAGTGGCAAGTAAGGATTTACTGTATTCAGGACTTATTTAATCAAACTGAGAGGAGAGCTAACCAGCTAAAGAGTTATGTGATCCTACTTTCTGCAGAATCACATAACTATTTAGCTGGATAGCTGTCAGTTTGATCAAAGTGCTTCACTTCACCATTTAATATTATAGATCTAGCCCTCAATACAGATTTTTGATGCACACAAAAGTAGAAATGAAATGTTAAAAGTACAACTTCTTTTCATTTCTCCTTTTTTTATCATTTTTTTAAAGTAATGATTACAATTACTTATTGGCTTTATACAAGCCCACCCTTCCCCTGTGTATATCTGTACATTTTTGTGTGGTTCTATGTGTGTTATACATACATACACACACACACATACATACATACACACACACACACACACACACATACATACATACACTATTCACACACGCGCACCATTGCACACACACAAATGTACCCACACACTTACATACAAACACATGCACAGATAGACAGGCATATGCACATGCAAACACACAAATACATATACTACTCACACACTGGCACACACACGCAAACACCCAAATGGGAAATTATTTTCTTTAAAATTATAGGGGGGGGGGGCAGCAAAATTTATCCTCGCCTGTGTGGCCAAAAATCCTAGCTCCAGCCCTGATTATGCCTTTCAATTATAAACCACCTTATGAAAGTTAGAAAGTTTTTACATTTATATAACATACATATATAGTTTAAACAATAGCCTTAGGTTGTTTTTTTGGAAATACCACATTTTCCACTGACATATTTTTCCAGACCTATCCATTTTTATGAAAGGTACCTTTATGGTTCTTACATGAGATACTAATACGAAGGCTGAGACTAGTGGTAAAAATGATTTCTTTTGCAAGATGTACCGAGTCCACGGATTCATCCTAACTTGTGGGATATTGTCCTTCCTGACAGGAAGTAGCAAAGAGAACACCTCAGCAGAGCTGTCTATATAGCTCCCCCATTAACTCCACCCCCCCAGTCATTCTCATTGCTGGCTCTAAGCAGGAAGGGTAAAGAGAAGAGGTGTTAAAACTGTTAGTTTTATTTTATCTTCAATCAAGTGTTTGTTATTTTTAAATGGTACCGGTGTTGTACTATTTACTCACAGGCAGGACATAGATGAAGATTTCTGCCTGGAGGATGATGATCTTAGCATTTGTAACTAAGGTCCACTGCTGTTCCCACATGAGCTGAGGAGTACAGGAAAACTTCAATGTGAGGAACGATTTCTTGCTATACAGCAATGAGGTATGTTCAGTCATATTTCTTTCATGTAATTAGCAAGAGTCCATGAGCTAGTGACGTATGGGATATACATTCCTACCAGGAGGGGCAAAGTTTCCCAAACCTCAAAATGCCTATAAATACACCCCTCACCACACCCACAATTCAGTTTTACAAACTTTGCCTCCTATGGAGGTGGTGAAGTAAGTTTGTGCAAGATTCTACGTTGATATGCGCTCCGCAGCAAGTTGGAGCCCGGTTTTCCTCTCAGCGTGCAGTGAATGTCAGAGGGATGTGAGGAGAGTATTGCCTATTTGAATGCAGTGATCTCCTTCTACGGGGTCTATTTCATAGGTTCTCTGTTATCGGTCGTAGAGATTCATCTCTTACCTCCCTTTTCAGATCGACGATATACTCTTATTTATATACCATTACCTCTGCTGATTTTCGTTTCAGTACTGGTTTGGCTTTCTAAAAACATGTAGATGAGTGTCCTGGGGTAAGTAAATCTTATTTTCTGTGACACTCTAAGCTATGGTTGGGCACTTTATTTATAAAGTTCTAAATATATGTATTCAAACATTTATTTGCCTTGACTCAGGATGTTCAACATTCCTTATTTTCAGACAGTCAGTTTCATATTTGGGATAATGCATTTAAATCTATCATTTTTTCTTACCTTAAAAATTTGACTTTTTTTCCCTGTGGGCTGTTAGGCTCGCGGGGGCTGAAAATGCTTCATTTTATTGCGTCATTCTTGGCGCTGACTTTTTTGGCGCAAAAAATCTTTTCTGTTTCCGGCGTCATACGTGTCACCGGAAGTTGCGTCATTTTTTGACGTCCTTTTGCGCCAAAAATGTCGGCGTTCCCGATGTGGCGTCGCTTTTGTCTCCACATTATTTCAGTCTCATTTTTTCTTTGCTTCTGGTTACTAGAAGCTTGTTTATTGGCATTTTTTCCCATTCCTGAAACTGTCATTTAAGGAATTTGATCAATTTTGCTTTATATGTTGTTTTTTCTCTTACATATTGCAAGATGTCTCACGTTGCATATGAGTCAGAAGATACTTCAGGAAAATCGCTGTCTAGTGCTGGAACTACCAAAGCTAAGTGTATCTGCTGTAAACTTTTGGTAGCTATTCCTCCGGCTGTTGTTTGTATTAATTGTCATGACAAACTTGTTAAAGCAGATAATATTTCCTTTAGTAATGTACCATTGCCTGTTGCAGTTCCTTCAACATCTAAGGTGCAGAATGTTCCTGATAACATAAGAGATTTTGTTTCTGAATCCATCAAGAAGGCTATGTCTGTTATTTCTCCTTCTAGTAAACGTAAAAAATCTTTTAAAACTTCTCTCTCTACAGATGAATTTTTAAATGAACATCATCATTCTGATTCTGATGACTCTTCTGGTTCAGAGGATTCTGTCTCAGAGATTGATGCTGATAAATCTTCATATTTATTTAAAATGGAATTTATTCGTTCTTTACTTAAAGAAGTACTAATTGCTTTAGAAATAGAGGATTCTGGTCCTCTTGATACTAATTCTAAATGTTTAGATAAGGTATTGAAATCTCCTGTGGTTATTCCAGAAGTTTTTCCTGTTCCTAATGCTATTTCTGAAGTAATTTCCAGAGAATGGGATAAATTGGGTAATTCATTTACTCCTTCTAAACGTTTTAAGCAATTATATCCTGTGCCGTCTGACAGATTAGAATTTTGGGACAAAATCCCTAAAGTCGATGGGGCTATTTCTACCCTTGCTAAACGTACTACTATTCCTACGTTGGATGGTACTTCGTTTAAAGATCCTTTAGATAGGAAAATTGAATCCTTTCTAAGAAAAGCTTATCTGTGTTCAGGTAATCTTCTTAGACCTGCTATATCATTGGCTGATGTTGCTGCAGCTTCAACTTTTTGGTTGGAGACTTTAGCGCAACAAGTAACAGATCATGATTCTCATAATATTATTATTCTTCTTCAGCATGCTAATAATTTTATCTGTGATGCCATCTTTGATATTATCAGAGTTGATGTCAGGTTTATGTCTCTAGCTATTCTAGCTAGAAGAGCTTTATGGCTTAAAACTTGGAATGCTGATATGGCTTCTAAATCAACTCTACTTTCCATTTCTTTCCAGGGTAGCAAATTATTTGGTTCTCAGTTGGATTCTATTATCTCAACTGTTACTGGTGGGAAAGGAACTTTTTTACCACAGGGTAAAAAATCTAAGGGTAAAAACAGGGCTAATAATCGTTTTTGTTCCTTTCGTTTCAACAAAGAACAAAAGCCTGATCCTTCATCCTCAGGAGCAGTTTCAGTTTGGAAACCATCTCCAGTCTGGAATAAATCCAAGCCTTCTAGAAAGGCAAAGCCTGCTTCTAAGTCCACATGAAGGTGCGACCCTCATTCCAGCTCAGCTGGTAGGGGGCAGGTTACGTTTTTTCAAAGAAATTTGGATCAATTCTGTTCACAATTTTTGGATTCAGAACATTGTTTCAGAAGGGTACAGAATTGGTTTCAAGATGAAACCTCCTGCAAAGAGATTTTTTCTTTCCCGTGTCCCAGTAAATCCAGTGAAAGCTCAAGCATTTCTGAATTGTGTTTCAGATCTAGAGTTGACTGGAGTAATTATGCCAGTTCCAGTTCTGGAACAGGGGATGGGGTTTTATTCAAATCTCTTCATTGTACCAAAGAAGGAGAATTCCTTCAGACCAGTTCTGGATCTAAAAATATTGAATCGTTATGTAAGGATACCAACATTCAAAATGGTAACTGTAAGGACTATCTTGCCTTTTGTTCAGCAAGGGCATTATATGTCCACAATAGATTTACAGGATGCATATCTGCATATTCCGATTCATCCAGATCATTATCAGTTCCTGAGATTCTCTTTTCTGGACAAGCATTACCAGTTTGTGGCTCTGCCGTTTGGCCTAGCTACAGCTCCAAGAATTTTTACAAAGGTTCTCGGTGCCCTTCTGTCTGTAATCAGAGAACAGGGTATTGTGGTATTTCCTTATTTGGACGATATCTTGGTACTTGCTCAGTCTTTACATTTAGCAGAATCTCATACGAATCGACTTGTGTTGTTTCTTCAAGATCATGGTTGGAGGATCAATTCACCAAAAAGTTCATTGATTCCTCAGACAAGGGTAACCTTTCTGGGTTTCCAGATAGATTCAGTGTCCATGACTCTGTCTTTAACAGACAAGAGACGTCTAAAATTGATTTCAGCTTGTCGAAACCTTCAGTCACAATCATTCCCTTCGGAAGCCTTATGCATGGAAATTCTAGGTCTTATGACTGCTGCATCGGACGCGATCCCCTTTGCTCGTTGTCACATGCGACCTCTTCAGCTCTGTATGCTGAATCAATGGTGCAAGGATTACACAAAGATATCTCAATTAATATCTTTAAAACAGATTGTACGACACTCTCTAACGTGGTGGACAGATCACCATCGTTTGATTCAGGGGGCTTCTTTTGTGCTTCCGACCTGGACTGTAATTTCAACAGATGCAAGTCTCACAGGTTGGGGAGCTGTGTGGGGATCTCTGACAGCACAAGGAGTTTGGGAATCTCAGGAGGTGAGATTACCGATCAATATTTTGGAACTCCGTGCAATTTTCAGAGCTCTTCAGTTTTGGCCTCTTCTGAAGAGAGAATCGTTAATTTGTTTTCAGACAGACAATGTCACTACTGTGGCATACATCAATCATCAAGGAGGGACTCACAGTCCTCTGGCTATGAAAGAAGTATCTCGAATTCTGGTTTGGGCGGAATCCAGCTCCTGTCTAATATCTGCGGTTCATATCCCAGGTATAGACAATTGGGAAGCGGATTATCTCAGTCGCCAAACGTTGCATCCGGGCGAATGGTCTCTTCACCCAGAGGTATTTCTTCAGATTGTTCAAATGTGGGAGCTTCCAGAAATAGATCTGATGGCGTCTAATCTAAACAAGAAACTTCCCAGGTATCTGTCCAGATCCCGGGATCCTCAGGCGGAAGCAATGGATGCATTATCACTTCCTTGGAAGTATCATCCTGCTTATATCTTTCCGCCTCTAGTTCTTCTTCCAAGAGTAATCTCCAAGATTCTGAAGGAATGCTCGTTTGTTCTGCTGGTAGCTCCGGCATGGCCTCACAGGTTTTGGTATGCAGATCTTGTCCGGATGGCCTCTTGCCATCCGTGGACTCTTCCGCTACGACCAGACCTTCTGTCGCAAGGTCCTTTTTTCCATCAGGATCTCAAATCCTTAAATTTAAAGGTATGGAGATTGAACGCTTGATTCTTGGTCAAAGAGGTTTCTCTGACTCTGTGATTAATACTATGTTACAGGCTCGTAAATCTGTATCCAGAGAGATATATTATAGAGTCTGGAAGACTTATATTTCTTGGTGTCTTTCTCATCATTTTTCTTGGCATTCTTTTAGAATTCCGAGAATTTTACAGTTTCTTCAGGATGGTTTAGATAAAGGTTTATCCGCAAGTTCTTTGAAAGGACAAATCTCTGCTCTTTCTGTTCTTTTTCACAGAAAGATTGCTAATCTTCCTGATATTCATTGTTTTGTACAAGCTTTGGTTCGTATAAAACCTGTCATTAAGTCAATTTCTCCTCCTTGGAGTTTGAATTTGGTTCTGGGGGCTCTTCAAGCTCCTCCGTTTGAACCTATGCATTCATTGGACATTAAATTACTTTCTTGGAAAGTTTTGTTCCTTTTGGCAATCTCTTCTGCCAGAAGAGTTTCTGAATTATCTGCTCTTTCTTGTGAGTCTCCTTTCTCTAACATAGGTGTGTCCGGTCCACGGCGTCATCCTTACTTGTGGGATATTCTCTTCCCCAACAGGAAATGGCAAAGAGTCCCAGCAAAGCTGGTCACATGATCCCTCCTAGGCTCCGCCTACCCCAGTCATTCTCTTTGCCGTTGCACAGGCAACATCTCCACGGAGATGGTTAAGAGTTTTTTTGTGTTTAAATGTAGTTTTTATTCTTCAATCAAGTGTTTGTTATTTTAAAATAGTGCTGGTATGTACTATTTACTCTGAAGCAGAAAAGAGATGAAGATTTCTGTTTGTAAGAGGAAGATGATTTTAGCAGACGTTACTAAAATCGATTGCTGTTTCCACACAGGACTGTTGAGATGAAGTAACTTCAGTTGGGGGAAACAGTTGGCAGACTTTTCCGCTTGAGGTATGACTGGCCATATTTCTAACAAGACTATGTATTGCTGGAAGGCTGTCATTTCCCCTTATGGGGACCGGTAAGCCATTTTCTTAGATTAAGTAAAAGAATAAAGGGCTTCATAAGGGCTTAAAAAACTGGTAGACATTTTTCTGGGCTAAAACGATTACTTTGCTAAGCATATTTTGCAGATTCTAACTCTTAATAGTTATTATAATCTTGGGGATTGTTTAGAAAAACGGCAGGCACTGTGTTGGACACCTTTTTCAGATGGGGGCCTTTTCTAGTTATAGACAGAGCCTCATTTTTGCGCCACTAATGCGCAGTTGTTTTTGGAGAGCAAGGCATGCAGACGCATGTGTGAGGAGCTAAGAACCACTGAAAAAGCTTATAGAAGGCGTCATTTGGTATCGTATTCCCCTCTGGGCTTGGTTGGGTCTCAGCAAAGCAGATAGCTGGGACTGTATAGGGGTTAAATGTAAAAACGGCTCTGGTTCCGTTAATTTAAGGGTTAGCTTTGAAATTTGGTGTGCAATACTTTTAAGGCTTTAAGACACTGTGGTGAAATTTTGGTGAATTTTGAACAATTCCTTCATACTTTTTCACATATTCAGTAATAAAGTGTGTTCAGTTTGAAATTTAAAGTGACAGTAACGGTTTTATTTTAAAACGTTTTTTGTGCTTTGTTGACAAGTTTAAGCCTGTTTAACATGTCTGTACCATCAGATAAGCTATGTTCTATATGTATGAAAACTAAGGTTTCTCCCCATTTAAATTTATGTGATAATTGTGCCATGGTGTCCAAACAAGGTAGGGACAACGATGCCACAGATAATGATATTGCCCAAGATGATTCCTCAAATGAGGGGAGTAAGCATGATACTACATCATCCCCTTCTGTGTCTACACCAGTTTTGCCCACACAAGAGGCCCCTAGTACATCTAGTGCGCCAATTCTTATTACCATGCAACAATTAACGGCTGTAATGGATAACTCTATAGCAAACATTTTATCCAAAATGCCTACTTATCAGAGAAAGCGCGATTGCTCTGTTTTAAACACTGAAGAGCAAGAGGACGCTGATGATAACTGTTCTGACATACCCTCACACCAATCTGAAGGGGCCAGGAGGGAGGTTTTGTCTGAGGGAGAAATTTCAGATTCAGGAAAAATTTCTCAACAAGCTGAACCTGATGTTGTAACATTTAAATTTAAATTAGAACATCTCCGCGCACTGCTTAAGGAGGTTTTATCTACTCTGGATGATTGTGACAATTTGGTCATTCCAGAGAAATTATGTAAGATGGACAAGTTCCTAGAGGTTCCGGTGCCCCCCGATGCCTTTCCTATACCCAAGCGGGTGGCGGACATAGTAAATAAGGAGTGGGAAAGGCCCGGCATACCTTTTGTTCCCCCCCCTATATTTAAGAAATTATTTCCTATAGTCGACCCCAGAAAGGACTTATGGCAGACAGTCCCCAAGGTCGAGGGGGCAGTTTCTACTCTAAACAAACGCACTACTATTCCTATCGAAGATAGTTGTGCTTTCAAAGATCCTATGGATAAAAAATTAGAGGGTTTGCTTAAAAAGATGTTTGTTCAGCAAGGTTACCTTCTACAACCAATTTCATGCATTGTTCCTGTCACTACGGCAGCGTGTTTCTGGTTCGAGGAACTAGAAAAGTCGCTCAATAAAGAATCTTCGTATGAGGAGGTTATGGACAGAGTTCAAGCACTTAAATTGGCTAACTCTTTTATTTTAGATGCCGCTTTGCAATTAGCTAGATTAGCGGCGAAAAATTCAGGGTTTGCTATCGTGGCGCGCAGAGCGCTTTGGCTAAAGTCTTGGTCAGCGGATGTGTCTTCCAAGACAAAATTGCTTAACATCCCTTTCAAGGGTAAAACACTATTTGGACCTGATTTGAAAGAGATTATTTCAGACATCACCGGGGGAAAGGGCCACGCCCTCCCTCAGGATAGGTCTTTTAAGGCTAAAAATAAGCCTAATTTTCGTCCCTTTCGCAGAAACGGACCAGCCTCTAACTCTACATCCTCTAAGCAAGAGGGTAATACTTCTCAACCCAAACCAGCATGGAGACCAATGCAAGGCTGGAACAAGGGTAAGCAGGCCAAGAAGCCTACCACTGCTACCAAAACAGCATGAAGGGATGGCCCCCGATCAGGGACCGGATCTGGTGGGGGGCAGACTTTCTCTCTTTGCTCAGGCTTGGGCAAGAGATGTTCAGGATCCTTGGGCGCTAGAAATAGTTTCTCAAGGTTATCTCCTGGAATTCAAGGAACTACCCCCAAGGGGAAGGTTCCACAGATCTCAATTATCTTCAAACCAGATAAAAAGACAGGCATTCTTACATTGTGTAGAAGACCTGTTAAAGATGGGAGTAATTCATCCAGTTCCAATAAGAGAACAAGGGATGGGTTTTTATTCCAACCTGTTCATAGTTCCCAAAAAAGAGGGAACATTCAGACCAATTTTAGATCTCAAGATCCTAAACAAATTTCTCAGGGTTCCATCGTTCAAAATGGAAACCATTCGAACGATCCTTCCCACCATCCAGGAAAGTCAATTTATGACCACCGTGGATTTAAAGGATGCGTACCTACATATTCCTATCCACAAGGAACATCATCAGTTCCTAAGGTTCGCTTTTCTGGACAAGCATTACCAGTTTGTGGCACTTCCATTCGGATTAGCCACTGCTCCGAGAATTTTCACAAAGGTACTAGGGTCCCTTCTAGCGGTTCTAAGACCAAGGGGCATTGCAGTAGTACCTTACTTGGACGACATCCTGATTCAAGCGTCGTCTCTGTCAAAAGCAAAGGCTCATACGGACATCGTCCTAGCCTTTCTCAGATCTCACGGATGGAAGGTGAACAAAGAAAAGAGTTCTCTGTCCCCGTCAACAAGAGTTCCCTTCTTGGGAACGATAATAGATTCCTTAGAAATGAAGATTTTTCTGACAGAGGTCAGAAAATCAAAAATTCTAAGCTCTTGTCAAGTACTTCATTCTGTTCTTCGTCCTTCCATAGCGCAGTGCATGGAAGTAATAGGATTGATGGTTGCTGCAATGGACATAGTTCCTTTTGCACGAATTCATCTAAGACCATTACAACTGTGCATGCTCAGACAGTGGAATGGGGATTATACAGACTTGTCTCCGACGATTCAAGTAGATCAAAAGACCAGAGATTCACTCCGTTGGTGGCTGACCCTGGACAATCTGTCACAGGGAATGAGCTTCCGCAGACCAGAGTGGGTCATTGTCACGACCGACGCCAGCCTGGTGGGCTGGGGCGCGGTCTGGGAACCCCTGAAAGCTCAGGGCCTATGGTCTCGGGAAGAGTCTCTTCTCCCGATAAACATTCTGGAACTGAGAGCGATATTCAATGCTCTCAAAGCTTGGCCTCAACTAGCAAAGGCCAAATTCATAAGGTTTCAATCAGACAACATGACGACTGTTGCGTATATCAATCATCAGGGGGGAACAAGGAGTTCCCTGGCGATGGAAGAAGTGACCAAAATAATTCATTGGGCGGAGGATCACTCCTGCCACTTGTCTGCAATCCACATCCCAGGAGTGGAAAATTGGGAAGCGGATTTTCTGAGTCGTCAGACATTCCATCCGGGGGAGTGGGAACTCCATCCGGAAATCTTTGCCCAAATAACTCAATTATGGGGCATTCCAGACATGGATCTGATGGCGTCTCGTCAGAACTTCAAGGTTCCTTGCTACGGGTCCAGATCCAGGGATCCCAAGGCGACTCTAGTGGATGCACTAGTAGCACCTTGGACCTTCAACCTAGCTTATGTGTTCCCACCATTTCCTCTCATTCCCAGGCTGGTAGCCAGGATCAATCAGGAGAGGGCTTCGGTAATCTTGATAGCTCCTGCGTGGCCACGCAGGACTTGGTATGCAGACCTGGTGAATATGTCATCGGCTCCACCATGGAAGCTACCTTTGAGACAGGACCTTCTTGTTCAAGGTCCATTCGAACATCCGAATCTGGCTTCCCTCCAACTGACGGCTTGGAGATTGAACGCTTAATTTTATCAAAGCGTGGGTTTTCAGATTCTGTAATAGATACTCTGATTCAGGCTAGAAAGCCTGTAACTAGAAAAATTTACCATAAAATATGGAAAAAATATATCTATTGGTGTGAATCTAAAGGATTCCCTTGGAACAAGATAAAAATTCCTAAGATTCTTTCCTTTCTACAAGAAGGTTTGGAGAAAGGATTATCTGCAAGTTCTCTGAAGGGACAGATCTCTGCTTTATCTGTTTTACTTCACAAAAGACTGGCAGCTGTGCCAGATGTTCAAGCATTTGTTCAGGCTCTGGTTAGGATCAAGCCTGTTTACAGACCTTTGACTCCTCCCTGGAGTCTAAATTTAGTTCTTTCAGTTCTTCAAGGGGTTCCGTTTGAACCCTTACATTCCGTAGATATTAAGTTATTATCTTGGAAAGTTTTGTTTTTGGTTGCAATTTCTTCTGCTAGAAGAGTTTCAGAGTTATCTGCTCTGCAGTGTTCTCCTCCTTACCTGGTGTTTCACGCAGATAAGGTGGTTTTGCGTACTAAGCCTGGTTTTCTTCCTAAAGTTGTTTCTAACAAAAATATTAACCAGGAGATAGTTGTTCCTTCTTTGTGTCTGAATCCAGTTTCAAAGAAGGAACGTTTGCTACACAATTTGGACGTAGTCCGTGCTCTAAAGTTCTATTTAGAGGCTACTAAGGATTTCAGACAAACATCTTCCTTGTTTGTTGTTTATTCTGGTAAAAGGAGAGGTCAAAAAGCGACTTCTACCTCTCTTTCTTTTTGGCTTCAAAGCATTATCCGATTGGCTTATGAGACTGCCGGACGGCAGCCTCCTGAAAGAATCACAGCTCACTCTACTAGGGCTGTGGCTTCCACATGGGCCTTCAAGAACGAGGCTTCTGTTGATCAGATATGTAAGGCAGCGACTTGGTCTTCACTGCACACTTTTGCCAAATTTTACAAATTTTATACTTTTGCTTCTTCGGAGGCTATTTTTGGGAGAAAGGTTTTGCAAACTGTGGTGCCTTCCGTTTAGGTGACCTGATTTGCTCCCTCCCTTCATCCGTGTCCTAAAGCTTTGGTATTGGTTCCCACAAGTAAGGATGACGCCGTGGACCGGACACACCTATGTTGGAGAAAACAGAATTTATGCTTGCCTGATAAATTGCTTTCTCCAACGGTGTGTCCGGTCCACGAGTGCTTTCGCACTTTTTTATCACCTCACTTCTTGGCTATTCGTTAAACTGAATTGTGGGTGTGGTGAGGGGTGTATTTATAGGCATTTTGAGGTTTGGGAAACTTTGCCCCTCCTGGTAGGAATGTATATCCCATACGTCACTAGCTCATGGACTCTTGCTAATATGAAAGAAATGAATTTATCAGGTAAGTTCTTACATAAATTATGTTTTTCTGCAGAGACTGTGTTAACTCAGAAAGGCTGACAGTGTCCCCATTAGGGGAAGGGTAAGCAGTAATCCTAGTGTTATCAGAGGTTTTTACTAGCTTGCATAAAGGGTTAATTTTTTGTGGGCACTCAGTTTGTTATGTGAATTTGGGACAAACGTTTTTGTGTCTGGGAGTAACGTTTTATGGGACATTTGCTTGAGGGTTCTTTGGGGTTGTTTATAACCCACATGGCTTTCAGGCAGGGTTTGTTAGTTTTGTGTAGGCCCCAGCAACATCGAGTGAGGTGGGCGGGGCCTACATTTACAAGCAGCAAGCAACTTCTCCTGAGGTCCTGATAGTCTTCTGAGGGACTAATTGAAGCTTTAAACCCCATATTATCGCTTCCTAAGGGCAGGTAGGGCCACAGCAGAGCTGTGGCAAGGTGCTTTAGGGTTTTTTAACCAGTTTTAGACAATTATCAATCCATTTTTTTCATTTGGGGGGTCTATTGTTTTTTTTTACTTGTGGTGCAATCCTTCTAAAGCTTATTGGGTACACTGTTAAAATGTTGGAATTTTTGAAGCAATTTTAACCTGTTTTGCAGTTTGTGTATACCTTTTTTCTCTTAAAGGTACAGTACCGTTTTTGCAAATTGTTTTTTTTTCCATTAAATAAAGTGTTTTCCAAGCTTGCTTGCTTCATTACTAGCCTGTTAAACATGTCTGACACTGAGGAAACTCATTGTTCAATTTGTTTAGAAGCCATTGTGGAACCCCCTCTAAGAATTTGTCCCAATTGTACTGCTATGTCTATAAATTGCAAACAGCATATTTTGACTTATAAGAATTTGCATTAAATGATTCTCAGACAGAAGGAAATCAGGTTTCGCCATCTAGTTCTCCCCAAGTGTCACAACCAGTTACGTCCGCACAAGCAACGCCAAGTACTTCTAGTGCGTCTAATTCTTTCACCTTGCAAGATATGGCTTCAGTTATGAATACTACCCTCACATAGGTTTTATCTAAACTGCCAGGGTTGCAAGGGAAGCGCAGTAGCTCTGGGTTAAGAACAAATGCTGAGCCTTCTGACGCTTTAGTAGCCGTATCCGATATTCCCTCACAATGTTCTGAGGTAGGGATGAGGGATTTGCGGTCTGAGGGAGAGATTTCTGATTCAGGAAAGATGTTCCCTCAGACAGATTCAGATATGACGGCATTTAAATTTAAGCTAGAGCACCTCCATTTATTGCTCAGGGAGGTTTTAGCTACTCTGGATGATTGTGACCCTATTGTCGTTCCAGAGAAATTGTGTAAAATGGACAAATATTTAGAGGTTCCTGTTTACACTGATGTTTTTCCGGTCCCTAAGAGGATTTCGGACATTGTTACTAAGGAGTGGGATAGACCAGGTATTCCGTTCCCTCTCCCTCCTGTTTTTAAGAAAATGTTTCCCATTTCTGACACCATAAAGGACTCATGGCAGACGGTCCCTAAGGTGGAGGGAGCTATTTCTACTCTGGCTAAGCGTACAACTATACCTATTGAAGACAGTTGTGCTTTCATTGATCCTATGGATAAAAAATTAGAGGGTCTCCTAAAGAAAATTTTTGTTCATCAGGGTTTTCTTCTTCAACCTATAGCGTGCATTGTTCCGGTAACCACTACAGCTGCTTTTTGGTTTGAGGCTCTAGAAGAGGCTCTTCAGATGGAGACCCCACTAGATGATATTTTGGACAGAATTAAGGCCCTTAAGTTTGCTAATTCTTTTATTACAGACGCCGCTTTTCATCTTGCTAAGTTAGCGGCAAAGAATTCAGGCTTTGCCATTTTAGCACAAAGAGCGTTATGGCTTAATTCCTGGTCAGCTGATGTGTCATCTAAATCTAAGCTTTTGACCATCCCTTTCAAAGGTAAGACCCTATTCGGGCCTGCACTGAAAGATATCATTTCAGACATCACTGGAGGGAAGGGTCATGCCCTCCCTCAAGATAAGTCAAATAAGACAAGGACTAAACAAAATAATTTTCGTTCCTTTCAAAACTTCAAGGGTGGTTATGCTTCCTCTTCCCCTGCTGCAAAGCAAGAGGGGAACTTTGCTCAATCCAAGCCAACCTGGAGACCTAACCAGGCTTGGAACAAGGGTAAACAGGCCAAAAAGCCTGATGCTGCCACTAAGACAGCATTAAGGGGTAGCCCCCGATCCGGGACCGGATCAAGTAGGGGGCAGATTTTCTCTCTTTGCTCAGGCCTGGGCAAGAGACGTTCAGGACTCCTGGGCCGTAGAAATTGTAACCCAGGGGTATCTCCTAGATTTCAAAGATTCTCCTCCAAGAGGGAAGTTCCATCTTTCTCAATTGTCTGTAAACCAGACAAAAAGAGAGGCGTTCTTACGCTGTGTAGAAGACCTTTTTACCATGGGAGTGATCTGCCCAGTTCCGAAAACAGAACAGGGGCAAGGTTTCTACTCCAATCTGTTTTTGGTTCCCAAAAAAGAGGGAACCTTCAGACCAATTCTAGATCTCAAGATCCTAAACCAATTCCTAAGAGTTCCATCCTTCAAGATGGAGACCATTCGGACTTTTTTACCAATGATCCAGGAGGGTCAATATATGACTACCTTGGATCTAAAGGATGCGTATCTACACATTCCTATCCACAAAGATCATCACCAGCTCCTCAGGTTTGCCTTTCTGGACAGGCATTACCAGTTTGTGGCTCTTCCCTTCGGGTTGGCCACGGCACCAAGAATCTTCACAAAGGTACTAGGGTCCCTTCTGGCGGTCCTAAGGTCGAGGGGCATAGCAGTGGAGCCTTATCTAGACGACATCTTAATTCAAGCGTCGACTTTCCAACTTGCCAAGTCTCACACGGACTTAGTGTTGGCCTTTCTAAGATCTCATGGGTGGAAAGTGAATGTAAAAAAGAGTTCTCTTATTCCTCTCACAAGAGTTCCATTCCTGGGAACTCTGATAGATTCGGTGGACATGAAATTATTTCTGACGGAGGTCAGGAAATCAAAGATTTTAACCACCTGCCAAGCTCTTCATTCCATTCCTCGGCCGTCAGTGGCTCAGTGTATGAAGGTAATCAGACTTATGGTAGTGGCAATGGACATAGTTCCGTTTGCTTGCTTGCATCTCAGACCTCTGCAACTATGCATGCTCAAACAGTGGAATGGGGATTATGCAGATTTATCTCCTCAGATAAATCTGGATCAAGAGACCAGAGACTCTCTTCTTTGGTGGTTGTCACATGATCAACTGTCCAGGGGAATGTGTTTCCGCAGGCCAGCGTGGGTTATTGTGACGACGGACGCCAGCCTACTGGGCTGGGGTGCAGTCTGGAATTCCCTGAAAGCACAGGGTTTGTGGACTCAGGAGGAGGCCCTCCTACCGATAAATATTCTGGAATTAAGAGCGATATTCAATGCTCTTCAGGCGTGGCCTCAGCTGGCTTCGGCCGGTTTCATCAGGTTTCAGTCGGACAACATAACGACTGTAGCTTATATCAATCATCAGGGGGGAACAAGGAGTTCCTTGGCGATGATAGAAGTTTCCAGGATAATCCGATGGGCAGAGACTCACTCTTGCCATCTATCAGTGATCTATATCCCAGGGGTGGAGAACTGGGAGGCAGATTTTCTAAGTCGTCAGACTTTTCATCCGGGGGAGTGGGAGCTCCATCCGGAGGTGTTTGCTCAACTGGTTCAGCTATGGGGCACACCAGAATTGGATCTGATGGCGTCTTGTCAGAATGCCAAACTTCCTTGTTACGGATCCAGGTCAAGGGATCCTCAGGCAGTACTGATAGATGCTCTAGCAGTACCCTGGTCGTTCAACCTGGCTTATGTGTTTCCACCATTCCCTCTCCTTCCGTGTCTAATTGCCAGAATCAAACAGGAGAGAGCTTTGGTGATCTTGATAGCGCCTGCGTGGCCACGCAGGACTTAGTATGCAGACCTGGTGGACATGTCATCTCTGGACTCTGCCACTGAGAACGGGACCTTTTGATTCAAGGTCCATTCAAGCATCCAAATCTAATTTCTCTGCAACTGACTGCTTGGAGATTGAACGCTTGATTTTATCAAAGCGGGGTTTCTCTGAGTCGGGCATAGATACCTTGATTCAGGCTCGAAAGCCTGTCACCAGGAAGATCTATCATAAGATATAGCGTAAATATCTTTTTTTGGTGTGAATCCAAAGGCTACTCATGGAGTAAGATCAGGATTCCTAGGATTTTGTCTTTTCTCCAAGAAGGATTGGAGAAAGGATTGTCCGCTAGTTCCTTAAAGGGACAGATATCTGTTTGGTCTATTCTGTTGCACAAGCGTCTGGCAGATGTCCCAGACGTTCAGGCTTTTTGTCAGGCTTTAGTTAGAATTAAGCCTGTGTTTAAACTTAGTTCTTAAAGTTCTTCAGGGGGTTCCATTTGAACCCATGCATTCCATAGATATTAAGCTTCTATCTTGGAAAGTTCTGTTTCTAGTTGCTATCTCTTCAGCTCGAAGAGTTTCTGAACTATCTGCATTACAATGTGACTCGCCTTATTTTGTTTTCCATGCTGATAAGGTTGTTTTGCATACCAAACCTGGGATCCTCCCTAAGGTTGTTTCTAACAGGAATATCAATCAGGAAATTGTTGTTCCTTCTCTGTGTCCTAATCCTTCTTTTAAGAAGGACCGTCTGTTGCACAACTTGGATGTGGTTCGTGCCTTGAAGTTTTATTTGCAGGCAACCAAAGATTTTCGCCAGTCATCTTCTTTGTTTGTTGTCTATGCGTGAAAGCGTAGAGGTCAAAAGGCTACGGCTACCTCTCTTTCCTTTTGGCTGAAAAGCATCATCCGTTTGGCTTATGAGACTGCTGGACAGCAGCCTCCTGAAAGAATTACAGCTCACTCCACTAGAGCGGTGGCTTCCACATGGGCTTTTAAAAATGCTTCTGTTGAACAGATTTGTAAGGCTGCGACTTGGTCTTCGCTTCATACCTTTTCCAAATTTTCCAAATTTGATACTTTTGCTTCTTCGGAGGCTATTTTTGGGAGAAAGGTTTTGCAAGCAGTGGTGCCTTCCGTTTAGGTTCCTGTCTTGTCCCTCCCTTCATCCGTGTCCTAAAGCTTTGGTATTGGTATCCCACAAGTTAGGATGAACCCGTGGACTCGGTACATCTTGGAAAAGAAAACAGAATTTATGCTTACCTGATAAATTTCTTTCTTTTGCAATGTACCGAGTCCACGGCCCGCCCTGTCTATTCAAGACAGATAGTATTTTTTATGTAAACTTCAGTCACCTCTACACCTTATAGTTTCTCCTTTTCTTCCTTGGCCTTCGGTCGAATGACTGGGGGGTGGAGTTAAGGGGGGGAGCTATATAAACAGCTCTGCTGTGGTGCTCTCTTTGCTACTTCCTGTCAGGAAGGACAATATCCCACAAGTTAGGATGAATCCGTGGACTCGGTACATCGCAAAAGAAAGAAATTTATCAGGTAAGCATAAATTCTGTTTTTACTTCGATTGGGAAGAATAATCCTCTAACCAGCATCCTTTGTTCTTAAGAATTTATAGGATCTTGGGAAAATTCTTTGAAAACCAAACATACTGTCCAAGGAATCAAGGCTTTATGTTCAAACAATTTCTGTGCAGTTTCTTCCTCTAGGAGGCAGGTTGAAGGTATTTTTAAGTCATTTGGAGAGATTCTCAAGACTAAAGCTTATTGATCACTTGTGATCATCTTCATTGTTGGGTTGATTGTTCCTATACTCCTTGTGAGAATATCAAGATTTTTTATGCAATCCTGTCCATTATTTCAAAAAGGAAGATGCATTTTAATCTGTTTTTCCAGTGCTTAAATGGACTACATTTAACAAAATAATAAGTTAATGAAGTTTACCATTGTTTTTTCAATTCTGGAGACAAGTCTATTCATTACCTCCTATAGACTTGAAGGATCCAGATCATTGCAGTTTCTCCAAGTTTGCTGTGAGAAAAAAAAATCAATATCAATTTATGGTTCTTTTCTTTTGAGATACCTACAGCTCTAAAACTTATTACCAGGGTTTTGATATTTCCTTATTCAAAAATGATCTCAATGTGATTTTGTTTATTCTCCTCTTTAGACAAATTGATGGGAAAGGTGGTATTTCTAACTTTTTTCTAGAATTGTTTTAGACAAAATTCATTAAACTGGATTGTCTTTCTAGAAATAATTCTGTGCCTAGAAAACATGCAATGTTGCCTCTGATTCTGAAGAATGTTTTTTTTTCCTGATAGTTGATACATTCTATTGTCAATGAATCTAAGCAATTTTATTGAAAGTGTGAGGAGTCGTGTGATTTCTGATCTGCATAATCTCATATAATCCTGTATATTTGTTTTTTGTGTTTGTTTACTTTTTCAATGTCATTGTGATTCATGTCATGTGACTCATTATAATATTGATGTCAAAATAAAAAGAATGCTAATCCATAGTTTAATTAAATGCAGTAGTTTATTGGATTGGAGCCAAAAAGTGAAGCGGTGTGCTCCCTGCTGACGCGTTTCGCAAATGCATACATCATTCTGATATTGGACTGAATTGGTCCTAATTTCAGATGTTTTTTTAAATGTATCTTCCTTAAAAACTTGTGCATACTGTATGTACTTTTAGGATTATTTCCATCTTAATGGGAGGAGAGTCCAATGCTTCATTCATTACTTGTGGGAATTAAGAACCTGGCCACCAGGAGGAGGCAAAGACACTCCTCCCAGTCATTCTTTGCCTTTCGTCACAGGAGGTTGGCAGAGAAGTGTCAGAAGATTTGGAGTAGTCTCTTATGGAGGGTAGTACTCTTTGCAATGGGACTGGAGTTTTAAGTAGTCCTGTCAGCCTCTTAGTGAGAGCATGGATGAATGTTAGAGTCCTGAGATGCAGGGAGAGTCTTTCTGCGAAACCATTCCTACTCATATTAACAGCTCCATAAGCAATCAGCGTTGACGAGTTTCACTGCCTGCTTTCTGCTCTCAAGTCCATGACAGGAGCGATGCTACTAACCTGTCACACTTAAAAGGCCGTGTTCCTGTTCCACGGCGTAGATTCTGGTAAGATTGTTTAATTTTTTTATACATGTATGATAACGCTAGAAGACAGGGTCACAGTGTGACTCCTTTTATCTGTATAGAATCAAGGGTTAATATCTCCTGAGGGGTATTATTGAACAGGGGGGAATAATCTTATATGTTTATTTGATTTTATGCTGCTTTATGTGTGAGATGTTATGGGGTCATAGGCTGTTATGGAATATACAGGTTTCATTTTCACTTTGAGAGCCATGCAGCTTACAAGCTTGGCAAGCTTTTTCTCATAGCAGAGTGGGTCCTGCATTGTGCACCATGGGATTCTTCTCTCTTCCTGACCGAGTGTCGATCAGAGAGGAGTCCTGACTCTCTGTACTGTCTGAGTCATGGGAGGTGGTGAGTGCCCCAGCCATTGGGATACAACGTTGCAGTTTTTTTTGAATAAAATAAAATGTTTTATTTTCTATAGTTCTCCGGTTATTGCACTAGCGATGGAGAATTCTTTTACTTTGAGGGCTCTCCCTCTATTTCTAATGAGTAATTCCTGTTTACATTGTAAGCAGGCCTTAGTTCCGCCCTCTAAAATTATGTTCCATATGCCTTGATAATGTGATATCAAACATGTTTGATACCACTGAGCCGTCCACCTCTGAGGAGTTGTCATCCAGTGAGATGCACACCCTAGATGCTTATTTCTTTACACATGCAGTTTCATGTAGCATTGCTGATCCTCCACCTGGAGGGGGCCATTTTGTCACCAGTTTGCATTTGTGAGGTTCTGTCCCTAAAAGGGATGGCGCTATCTTCACCTTGCTAAACGTATTACTATCCCGTTTGAGTATAGCTCTTCGTTTTAGGAGCCCATGGATAAAGGATGGAAACTCTGTTAAAGATGTTTCAATATACAGGATATTTGTTTCAACCGGAGGTGGACGTTGCCACGGTTGCTGGAGAAACTACCTTCGGGTATGACTCCTTGTAGGGGTGGAGAGGTCCCCTCAACGTTACTCAGGAAAATATTTACGGCCTTGAGGGTTACTAATTCTTTTTTTTTGTGGTGTGCTTAACCAAAAAAAACCTTTGTTGTATCTTTGAATAGGGAGCTGACCAAATCCCTCCCCTTTGGTTAATGCACGCTACCCAGCTCAGGTGTGTTCCAGATAAATTGTGATATACTTAATAAGCTAGAAAGCTTCACACTGTGTAGACATGACTTGCTGCAGTGTGGAAACTGGTTAGTTAGGACCAGTCTTTATGGGACATCTTGTAAGTGGGGACTGGCTTAGCAGAATATGATCATATTGTGTGACTAAGATCCCTATTTTATTTAGGTAATTTTTTGCATCATAAATATAAGTCAATATTATTGTGAGATGTTTATCCCAATCTTATTGTAACTATGTAAGTATATTTAGCAGACAGAAGTTTTTATTTAAATTTAAAGGCATTTTTAACAAGCACAATTTTTTGCATCATAAATATAAGTCAATATTATTGCGAGATGTTAATCCCAATCTTATTTGAACTATGTAAGTATATTTAGTAGATAGAAGTATATTTGTTTTTGCAGCTCAAATATAAGCCAATATTATTGTGAGATGTTGATCCCAATCTTATTAGAAGCTATGTAAGTATATTTGACTGACAGAAGCATATACAAATATGCCATGAAAAAGTGGATTTAAGTGGTTGGATGTGCACCGATACTTTTTGTTGTCTTACTAATTCTTTCATCTGTGATGCTATTAGGCAGATTATTCGCCTGAATGCTAAGGCTTCAGCTTTTTCTGTTCAGGCCCATCGGGCTCTGGCTGAAGTCATGGTCTGCGGATATGACTTCTAAGTCTAGACTTCTTTCCCTTCCCTTTAAGGGAATGATTTTGTTTGGTCCGGGCCTGGAATCAATTATCTCCACGGTCGCAGGGGGCAAGGGTGCCCTTCTACCGCATAAAAATATGAACAAGTCTAAGGAAAAATGTCGTTCTTCTTGTTTGGATAAAGCCCATGTCAGCAGTCCTCCACTAGCCTGAGCAAACCAAGAGCTCTTGGAAGCCGGCTCAGTCCTAGAATAAATCCAAGCAGAGCAAGAACCCAGCTGAGTCTTAGTCGGCATGAACGGGCGGAGCCCCGGTCCTCTTCTGGATCGTGTAGGGGGCAGACTATTGCTATTTCAGTCACTTGGTTCAGGGATGCGCAGGATCCATGGGTCCTGGAGGTTATAGCTCTGGGTTACAAGATAGTTTTAAGTCTCTGCCACCCAAGGGCAGTTTCCTCCTCTATTCTGTCTTCCTGACCAGAAAGGAGGGAAGCCTTCTGGGGTGGGATCCTATTCAAACCTTTTCGTGGTCCCAAAGAAGGAGGGAATCTTCGTAAGCAAGTTTTTAAATGTCCCCTCATTCAAGAGGGAGACAATAGGTTCATTCTTCCCCTTGTTCGAGAAGGGCTGTTCTTGACCATGATAGATATGAAGGATGTTCCCTTCACGTACCAATCTTCAAGGACCACTTCCAGTCCCTAAGGTTTGCGTTTCTTGGACCAGCATTTCCAGTTTATTGATCTTCTGTTTGGTCTAGCTGGTATAGTGGTGAGCATAGCTACCTCCCAAGTAGTTGACCCGGGTTGATTCCCGGCCAACGCAGCATTCTCCAAGAAATTTTTCGGAGAATGGACCATTTGGAATCTCTCCTCTGTCTTCTTCGATCCCATGGATGAAAGATATAAACCTAGGGAGAATTCTCTTGTATCAAGTACCAGGGTAGAATTCTCAGGTACTATAATAGTCTCCATAGACATGAAAATATTTCTGGCAGGCCAGAGACGTTGCAGGCTAGCTTCAACATGTCTTGCTCTCCAGACCTCCTTAGGGCCATCTGTGACTCAGTGTATGGAGGGGAGTGGTCTCATGGTGCCCAGCATGAACATCATTTCCTTTGCCAGGTTTCACCTCAGACTGTTGCAACTGCGCATGCTGAAGCAGTGGAACGGCGATCATTCGGATCTGTCTCCACAGATTTCTCTGGACAACCGATCTAGAGAATCGCTCTCTTGTTGTTTTTGTCCGGATCTCTTGTCCCAAGGGATGTCCGTCTCATAATCTTCCTGGGTGATTGTGACTACGGTTGCAAGTCTGTCAGGATGGGGAGCTGTTTTTTGTGGTGCCAGGAAGGCACAGGGCCTATGGACTCATGAGGACATGCTCCTTCCCGATCACATTTTGGATCTTCGGGCAATATACAATGCTCTGAAGGCTTGGCCTCTGATGGGTTCGTCCCAGTTTATCAGATTCTAATCAGACAATATATCCTTGGTGGCTTCCATCAACCACCAGGGGGTACGAGAAGCTCGCTAGCTATGAGGGAAGTATCTCGGTTTCTGGAGTGGGCGGAGACCCACATTGTTCGCTGTCAGCAATCCACATTCCGGGTGTGGACAACTGGAAAGCGGATTCCTCAAGCAGACATTCCTTTCATCCGGGGGAATGGGCTCTCCATCCCGAGTGTTGGAGATTTGCCAGAGGAAAATCTTATGACGTCTCAATACCAAGCTACCCAGATATGGGTCGAGGTACAAGGATCCTCAGGCAGAGTGAACAGATGCATTAGCGGTGCTTTGGAGGTTCAATCTAATTTTATCTTTTCAGGCCTTTACCACGACTTCCTAGTGTAGTGGCTTGAATCAAGCAAGCGTCAGTGATACTGATTGCTCCGTCTGGCCGAGAAGGATATGGTTCACGGACTAGTGGGAATGTCGTAATCTCCTTTGTGGAAGTTACCTTGTTGCAGGGATCTGCTGTCCAAAGTCTTTGTTTATCTATGTCTAGATCTCTGAGGCTGATTGCGTGGAAATTGAACGCTTAGTCCTAGCCAAGAGAGGGTTTTCTGAGAGTGTTATTTTTACTCTCATTCAAGCTCGTAGCTGGTTGCTCGTCGCATCTGTTATAAGGTGTGGAGGACCTACTTATTCTGTTCTCTAGGATGAACTGGAGAAGGGCTTTTCTGCAAGTCCCCTGAGGGGACAGATTTTGGCCCTGTCTGTGTTACTGCACAGGAGGTTTGCTGTGCTTTCTGATGTGCAGTCGCTTGTTAAGGCTATGCTAGGATCAGACCTGTGTTTAGATCTATTGCTCCTCCTTGGAGTTTAAATCTTGTTCTTTGGGTTTTGCACGGGCTCCATTGGAGCCTATGCATGAAGTGGACATTAAATTATGTCTTGGAAGGTTCCTTTTCTACCGACTATTGCTTTTGCGTGCAGAATATCTATGATTACTGCCTTGCAATGCGTCCCTCCTTATTTGGCTTTCCATGCTGATAAGGTTTTCTTCCTAAGGTTGTGTCAATTTGCAACATCAATCAAGAGATTGTGGTTCCTTCCTATGTCCTACTTTTTTCTTCATCGTAGGAACGTTTTCAATGTAATTCTGGATGTGGTTTGTGCCTTGAAGTTCTATCTTCAGGCCACAAAGAATTTAGACAATCTTCTTTCTCTGTTTGTTTCTCTTGGTCCTTGGTCCTCTTTACATACTTTTTGCAAGATTTTACAAATTTTATGTTTTTGCTTCGGCGGAAGCAGCTTATTATTCTTCTGGCACCATTTATACCCTGATATTTCTCCCACTGTTCCTTGTTCCCTTGGCAGAATGACTGGGGGGAGATGGGGAGGTATTTAAGCCTTTGGCTGGGGTGTCTTTACCTCCTCCTGGTGGCCAGGTTCTTAATTCCCACAATGAATGAAGCAGT